>NC_057813.1:117924338-118066322 GCF_018294505.1 Triticum aestivum
AATTATCGGAACACGAGGGGTTAGTTTGAGCTAGTTTGCTCTAACCCAGCTAAAAAAACTAGCCCGGTGGAGAGGTTCTAATTGGGTTAGTTATCCTCGGGCCCACTAAAAGAGAAATAAAAAATCTCCCCTGCCCGCACCAGATCGCTCCCCCCCCCTCTCGCACGACTCCTCTCTGTTCCCCATAGGGCCGCCCGCCCAAGCGCTGCTCGCCTCTCCTTCTGGCCTCCGCCGCCCTACTCCGGCCGCCCTCTCCCTCCGGCCTTCGAAGGTCGCCCCGCTCCCCTTCACCGGTCGTTTTTCTCCCTGTGTCGTGCGGGGCGGCGGTGCATCTACCAGGGAGGTCGCGAGAGGGGTGAGTTTGTTCGTTCCTTCTCTGTCTCACAGCCATATCATTGATCTTGCTTGCTCTAGCGCTACATGCACCATGCGGGGTAAGTAATGGAGGCGCGTGGCGTGGGAGAGCATGATGGCGAGGGCATGGCTTTCTTGAACTGGTGGAGGAGGGCGGTGGTCGTCCTCCATGGATCCAGCCCCCCGTCCGCCTATAAAAGGAAGAGCAGGGGAGGACAGAGGCATCCACCAGCATCCTCTTCGTCTTCCGTATCACTCCTTCTTGAATATGCTGGGAAGGGGAGCCTGAATCTGGCCTCCAGGCTTTAGCTTTGGGTTGAAAATGTTGTGTGAAGGTGCTAGAGTTTGGTGAGTGAGCTTGGTCCAAGTCCAAGGGGAGGGGCCAGGGATCATTAGAAATCCCAGTATAGCCCCTCTCCTCAAAGCTGGGGTTGATGTCTATGAGGGGTGCGCCTTACTGCCCACCAAGGAGGGGAGCGGTGCGCCTCTCACCCCTTGGCCGCCTTGGTCCCTCGCTGTCTCCCCGGTGGGGGTGCTGGGTTGGAACCTCGGTCCTTCCTTGGATTAGCATTGACAAAGGCGAAGTCACGAGGGAAGGAGAAGATGGGAGGCAGGCCTTCGAGTAGGAGCACGCCTGCATCGACGCGTTTATCTCGTTCTGGAGACCTGCTGCCCGTCTGTTTGGCTTCTCCTCCCCATTCTTGGTGCCGTCATCACCGTTTCTGGCGGTCGCTAGGGAAGGGCTCATCCCCTTGGTGATTCTGCTCCCCTCGGGGGGCTTCTGGCTGGTCCCCGACGCCTTCCTCTACCGATGCCTGTGTTGGAGCCCCCCTTCCGGTCCCAGGGTTGGTGGCCAGGGGCCCGTTGTGGTGCTCCAACATGCTCTCGATTGGCGGCTCTTTCTTGTCCTCTTTGCCTTCACCTGTCATGCCTGGGAGGAGAGGGACAAGAAAAGGGGATTATGGGGCACTTATCTTTTTTTCAATCTAAAATATGTAGGCATTCGCCAAATTTTAATTCAAATAATGTAATCTCTCAAGTCCATGTTTGTGTTCTGTAATGCTTGTACTTGTATCAACATATTAATGAAAAAGATGAACCTTGCTGAGAACTCGTGCATGTATACGTCCATGCAAAGGTGAGATGCCTCTTTAGCGTAAATAAACGAGTTTGCCTCAGCAGGCTATCCTGTCGGCCTTATTTTTGTCTGCCGGAGAACCATATCTGACGGGTTACAGACAGAAGGACCAGCCCCCCGCAAACTTACCTTTACCAAAGGCAACTACAACCACCCTGACTGAAGCAGCATTGAGGCCAGGAATGGGAGAACCTAAGTCTAAAAGGAATGGCGAGGCTTTCTAATGCACAAGTTATAGCTTACAGAACGTGAATGGACAGGAGGTAGAACTTATCTGTTTTGTCTTGTTGGGATCGCAGTGCCAGGCAATCTTCCCATTCCTTTGTTGAAGCCAAGTCCATAGTGAGAACCTATAACTTCATGTAAATGAGAAAGAATGCAGGATGCAATCCTATCTATATGCATATGCAGAAGCTCATGAAATGCTTATGCAGTAATCCGAAATGCTCATGCATGCATGCAATCTAGGTTGGGCCCCTCTACAGCGCTTATTTATTATTGCACGGGGTCATTGCCCCGGCTTTGTACCAGGCGTTACATGTAACTAAGGCAAGGCTTGTACAAATGGGTGGCTGCCGAGCAGGACCCGGCAGCCTCGCGCCTTACGGGTAGAACTTGCGGAGATGCTCAATATTCCATGAGTTTTGCAACAAAGTGTCATCTCTGGTCTCCAGATGGACTGTGCCAGTTCTGGTGACTCATACTACCCGGTAAGGGCCTTTCCACTTTGGTGATAGCTTGTGTGTACCCTTGGCGGACTGAATGCGCCTAAGGATAAGGTCACCTTCCTCAAAACTCCGGGCGTGAACCCTGCGGCTATGAAAGCGACACAGGGCTTGCTGATAACGTGCAGCACGCGTAGCAGACCGGAGACGGTTCTCCTCGAGTAGCACAGCATCGTCACGCTGATGTTGATCTTGCATGACCTCGTCGTAAGCAAGTACTCGAGGTGACCCGTAAATGAGTTCCATGGGGATAACTGTTTCTGCCCCGTAGACCAGGGAGAAGGGAGTCTGCCCGGTAACTTTGTTTGGTGTCGTTTTGAAGGACCAGAGAACTACCCGCAGCTTCTCGATCCACTGCCTGCCGTGCTTCTCCAGCGTATCAAAGGTTCTTGTCTTGAGTCCGCGTAGCACTTTAGTGTTCGCCCTCTCAGCTTGTCCATTGCTCCGGGGGGTGCCACAGAGGCGAATGAGATCTTGCATCCGAGGGCATGAACATATTGCATGAAGGTGCGGCTCATGAACTGGGTGCCATTGTCTATGATGATCCTTGCCAGAACTCCAGAATGACACACCAGATCTTTCAAGAACTTGATAGCTGACTGATCAGTCACCTTTCTCCCGGCAGTCACTTCCGGCCACTTTGTAAACTTGTCGATTGCAACAAACAAGAATTCAAAGCCCCCGGTTGCTCGGGGGAAGGGGCCGAGGATATCTAGCCCCCAGACCAAAAATGGCCATGATAAAGGGATTACCCGAAGCACTTGGGCATGCATGTGGGTTTTCTTGGAATGGAACTGGCAGGCTCCACACTTAGTGACTAGCTCGACTGCATCTTGGAGGGCTCTGGGCCAATAGAATCCTTGTCAGAATGCTTTCCAACTAATGCCCTTGATCCAATGTGGGAGCCGCACATTCCTTTGTGTATCTCAGCCAGCAGTTCCTTTCCTTCTTCCCGGCAGACACACTTCAATTTCACACCATTAGGCCTCCTTCTGTATATAGTGTAATCGACAAATTGATACATACTGGCTCTCCGGGCTACTCTTTCAGCTTCATCTTGATCACCGGGAAGCTCTCAGGTTTGGAGGAAGTGGACAATGTGCCTTGCCCAAGTTGGAGCATGTGGCTCGGCAATGAGGACTAGCGGCACCTCCTCTGCTGCGGGAGAACTGGCCTTGTGTGCGGGGTCCATGGACCCGGCAGGAGGGGGTGGTCCGGCAGGTTGTGAGGAGTTATTTCCGGCAGGGTCTCTGCCGGGAGCAGATGACTCTACCGGGAGAGGCTTTCTGTTGTCCAACTTCCTTCTCTTCCGTTCCATTGTTGCTGGGGATACGGAGGGCTGAGTAAGACGGAGAACAAAAGTCCCTGGTTCCACAGGAAGCTTCTGCGCAACACACTTTGACAGATGATCAGCTATGCTGTTTTTAGCACGGGGTACGTGCTCTGTTTGCAACCCGTCAAAGTGCTGCTCCAATCTTCTCACTTCCTCGACGATTGCCTCCATTAATGGACTTTGATAATCCTTGTTAACTTGCCTCACCTCCAACTGTGAGTCTCCTCAAATGATTAGCTTCTTAACTCCCAATTCTGCCGCAATCCTGAGTCTGGCAAGGGGCCCTTCATACTCTGTTGTATTGTTGGTGTCTTCTTCCCGTGCAAAAGGCATCTGGACGACGTACTTCAAGTGCTCCCCGGTGGGGGTAACAAGAAGCACGCCAGCCCCCACACCTTGTAGGGAAAAAGCATCATCAAAATACATAATCCATCCTTGGGGTGATTCCCTACCGGGGACAACTGTCTCTGTCACTTCCTCATCAGGGGTTGGTGTCCATTCAGCAATAAACTCTACCAATGCCCTGCTCTGGACAGTTGATGTGCTCTCAAACCTCAAGCCAAAGTTGGATAACTCCAAAGCCCACTCCACTATTTTTCCGGTAGCCTCTGGGTTTTGGAGTATCCGTTGCAATGGGAAACGAGTAACAACCGTGATCTCATGGGCTTGGAAGTAGTGGTGCAGTTTCCTTGAGGCCATGCTGAGGCCAAAGATCAACTTTTGCACACCAGAGTACCTTGACCTATCCCCCTGTAACAAGGAGCTGATGAAGTACACTGGGCGCTGCACCACTTCTTCCTTGCCACGTCCTTGGGGTTGTCATCGTTGTTGTGCTCGCTGCTGCTCTGATCCTTTTTTGGCCCTGTTGGCCTCTGCTCACTCTCTTTCTCATCCACTTCTCGCTGTGCTACCAAGGCTGCACTGACCACTTGATTTGTTGCCGCCAAGTATAATAATAATGGCTCCTGAGGCTTGGGTGCAACCAGGGTAGGCACAAAGGACAAGTACGTCTTTAGCTCTTGCAAAGCTGCATCTGCTTCAAGGGTCCATTTCATGGGACCTACTTTCTTTAAAATCTTGAAGAACGGCAAGGCACGCTCAGCAGACTTGGAGATGAATCTGCTAAGCGCGGCAACGCATCCCGTCAAGCGTTTCACATCTTTGACTGTCCTTGGCACTTGGATCTGCTCGATGGCCTTGATCTTGTCGGGATTGGGTTCGATCGCCCTATGGGACACAAAGTATCCAAGCAGCTTGCCGGAGGGGACACCAAACACACATTTGCTTCAAGTTGATCTTGCGTAGATTTGCAAATGTCTCCTCCAAATCCTGAATGATAGTTGCCCTGCATTTGGTTTTGACCATAATGTCATCCATATAAGCCTCAATGTTTCTGTGCAGCCGAGGTTCAAAACCAATCTAGACTGCCCTTGCAAAGGTGGACTAGGCACTCTTTAATCCGAACGGCATGCGGACAAAGCAATACGTACCACATTGAGTGCTGAATGATGTCTTCTCCTCATCCTTCCTTTGACATGAAGATCTGGTGGTACCTAGAATAGGCGTACAGAAATGAGAGCAAATCACAACTTGAGGTGGAATCCACTATCTGATCAATACGCGACAAGGGGAATGGGTCCTTTGGGAAAGCCTTGTTGAGGTCTGTGAAGTCAATGCACAGCCTGGGTCTGCTAGCCAAGTGGGATGTAGCACTCCCCTGACCAAACCAGCAGCTCCAAGCTTCCCGATCTCTTCTGCAATCAACTGCTGCCTCTCCAAGGCATGCTTCCGGACTTTCTGCTTAACATGTATGGCGTGTGGGCAGACAACAAGGTGGTGCTCCATTACCTTCCTGGGAACACCGGGGATATCAGATGGTTGCCAAGCAAACACGTCAATATTCGCCCGCAGGAAGGCAACAAGCGCGCTTTCCTATTTGTCATCGAGGGTGGCGTTGATGGTGAAAGTACCATCTATGCCAGCCAGCCCTGTCGGAACCTTTTTCACTTGTGGAGTAGCAACCTTGGATCTCTTGCTGTTGTAACACTCTGGCATGTCGTCAACGGGTGTCGTGCACTCGGAGGGGCACGCTTCCCGGACTCTTTGCCAGAGGCCCTACAATCATGCTTCTTCCCTTTGCTCTCCTTGGCGGGTACTGCTGCCGTCGTAGCCTCTACCACGATCGCGTCCCTATGCATCTTGTCCACACAAATGATGGCATCTTTCTCATCTGATGGGATGGTGAGGACTCCCAGCGTCCCAGGCATCTTTAGGGTATTACACTACAAAAAAAGACACATCCGTGACATTTTGGGCCGAACGAAAAAAAATTCCGTCATACATATGACACTTCTATAATGATAATTGTGACAAAACCCGGTATCATCATAGATGTGGTGGGCTCCTACTTCTATGACAAAAAATCATGACAGAAAATGGGCTTTTCGTCTTGGGCGGGCCGGAGACGCAGCTGCATGACATTCTTTGGGCCGTCCATGACGGAAAAAACCGTGGTAGAAGCGAGGGGGGGATTTCGGGGAGTTGCCCATTACGGTGGGAGAGCGATGCGCGTGTGTGCGAGGCGTTGGCTCTAACTGAAGCCGAGCGAGGCGTTGGGCTCTAATTGAACCTGAGCGATTGCACTGCAGGCTATGCGTTACTGAACCCGAGAGATCGATCGATGGCTGTTAACTAAACCAGATGGAGCGATTCCTTGGCTACTACTGCTAACTGAAGCCGATCAATTGGATGAACAATGAGCGTTGCGGGGGGGTTTGGATGAACAGTGAGCAGTGGCGTTGCCTCTGGATGAACAGGAACCCGTGGTGTGGAGGGCTGGATGAACAGTAGATGGTGGAGGGGTGGCCATGGAGGGGTGGTTGAACAGGACCCTGTGATGTGGAGGGGTGGTTGAACAGGACCCTGTGGTGTGGAGGGCTAGATGAACAATAGACGGTGGAGGGGTGGCCGTGGAGGGGTGGTTGAACAGGACCCCGTGGTTTGGAGGGCTGGATGAACAGTAGACGGTGGAGGGGTGCCCGTGGAGGGGTGGTTGAACAATAGCCGGTGGAGTAGTGCGCGGTGGAGGCTGGATGAACAGGAGCCCGTGGAGGCTGGTGGAGGTCGACGGTAGCCCATGGAGGCTGGAGGAGGTCGACGGTGGAGATGAACAGTATCCTGTGGAGTCCCGTTTTGCAGTACGCCACACCCCTCCCCCCCCCCCTCGTTTCGACCATAGCACTCCAACACAAGTCCGTTTCATCCGTTTTGCAGTACGCCACACCCCTCCCGATGAACAGGACACCCGTTTCGACCTAGGAGGTCCGTTTCCTCCGTTTTGCGGTACGCCACACCCCTCCCGATCAACAGGACCCCCGTTTCGACCGTAGGAGGTTTGTTTCCTCCGTTTTGCGATACGCCAGGCCCCTCCCGATCAACAGGACCCCATTTCGAATGTGGCCGGTCGAACACAAGGCCGTTTCCTCTATTGTGTGGTACGCCAGGCCTCGTTTCCATCGCCTGTTCCATCCAAGCCCTCCCGATGAACACGACCATGCATTTCGTTCCGACCCAGCCGGTTGGCTCCCCATGAACACGACGACGACGTTGTTTCTCCGTTCCAACCCAGCCATGTACATATGCGTGATAGGCGTTAGAGATCCTGCTCATATGTATGTACGTGGCCGTACTTTCTTTCTTGCACCCTCGCCGTTGTACATACGTGTACATGCTACGTGCGCGCCTCTACTACGACACGTGCACGCCTCTACATCTATGACACGTGCACGCCTCTACATCGACCAGTATGTACGTACACATTCGCGACCAGAATGACAACGCTACGTACGCTTCGACCAGGTGGGTCCCGACTGTCAGGCACTTCCTTGCATGCGAAGATGTAGCTGGTGGGTCCCAGCAGTCAGGGGGGCGAATCGGTTTTTTTTTGCCCGGACGCACTTCCTTGCATGCGAAGATGTAGCTGGTGGGTCCCAGCGGTCAGGGGGGCGAATCGTTTTTTTTTGCCCGGACGCACTTCCTTGTGTGCGAAGGTGTAGCTGGTGGGTCCCAGCAGTCAGGGGGGAAACGTTTTTTTCGCGAAATATGGTGGCCCGTCCGGTGGGTCCCCGCTGTCAGGTGGAGGAATATATATTTTGCGCATAATAAGGAGGCACTTCCTTGCTGCGGCCGTGGACCCAGCTGTCAGCCTCTCCACGTACAGTCCACATCCGATGGAAGCCGTTCCTTGACCACGTTAACCACGCCACGCCGAGAGCACCAGGGCAGTGGATGACAATGAGGCCTAGGAAGGGGATGACGCGGAGCCGGGGAAGACGCGGCAATGGATGCCCACGCGTAGAGGAGTACGAGGGTTCACTGGTTCGCTGCAGTGTGAGGCTGTCGTCGCCGCAGAATAAAAGGGGGTGTGGGTGAGTAGAGGGATGGCCTGGACAGCGGTGGGAGTAGTAGGGGGCGGTGAGGCCTCCGCCGCATCGCAGCCGGCCACAGGAGGCAGGAGGACGAGGCACGACCGGCGTTGGTTTGGGCGGCTGGAGCAAGAAGACCAGAGGGTGAAGAAGAACTATAGTCATTTGATGGACATCGTACGGTCACTGGAGCTAGAATCGTGCATATTGACTAGGTTGACAAAGCCCTCCGTCCCCGTCAACTTAGTAGGCCCACAAGTCAGCCTGCCACTATACTGGGTCCCAGCTAATAGGGGGAGTATTCATATAGCTGGTGGGTCTGAGCTGTCAGCGGCAGTAACATTTTTTTCGTGAAATACTGAGGCCCTTTCGGTGGGTCCCTGATGTGAGGTGGACGAATCATTATTTTGCGCGTAATAAGGAGGCATTTCCTTGCTTGCGGCAGTGGACCCAACTGTCGGCCTCTCCACGTACAGTCCACTTCAGATGCATGTGGGTCGTTGACCACGTTGACCAGGCCGCGCTGAGAGCACCAGGGCGGTGGACGACAGCGAGGCCTAGGAAGGGAACGACATGGAGGTAGGGAAGACTCAACAGTTGTTTCCCACACGGAGGGGAGTACGACTGAACGAGGGTTTACTGGTTTGTCTGCCGTCGTCGGAGAATAACAGCAGGTGTGGGTGAGTAGAGGGATGGCTAGGCCAGCGATGGGAGTACGGTGGGGTGGTGAGGCCTGCGCGGCAGCATAGCCGGCCGCAGGGAGGTGGGAGCAGGCAGTCCCGCCGGCGCTTGTTTGAGCGGCTGGAGCAGGAAGAGCAGAGATTGAAGAAGCATGACGGCCGTTGGATGGCCATCCAACCGTCACTGCTTGTGCGTGAACCTTTTTTTTAGGAAAGCCTCAAATCTGTGGAAAACAGCATATAGCCCATCTGCCATTATTTCTAATAATTTACAGCCCATTTGCTAATTCTTAAGTTTTTTTTGGAGCCCATATTCTTTTTGTTAGCATTAAAGCCCATATTGTGGCCACGGTTAAAAATTATACGAAATTTTGCATATTTCAGTGCGGTCCGAACTGTTTTTAATCCCGAAATTTCGACTCACATTCAAACTGATTTTAAAACTAAATGTATATCAATATAAAATCCAACAAATTCTCCATGCATAAAAATTAATGTAATTTAAAATCTCAAAATGAAAAAAAAGATATTTGAAACTAATTGCCGCTTTGATGTGTTTTAAAAATGTACAGCCCATTTCTCATTATTGATGGGCCATTTTCTCGGCCAGCCGAATGAAAGCTCTCCTCGTCTTGAAAGATTTGCAGCCCAACAGGCCTGACAAAAGCGACTTACTTGGCAAATCACAAAAAAAAAACTGGGTTATGGCCGTGGACCCAGCTGTCAGCCTCTCCACGTACAGTACTCTTCCGATGGAAGTCGTTCCTTGACCACGTTGACCATGCCGCGCGGAGAGCACCACGGCGGTGGACGATGACGAGGCCTAGGAAGGGGACGACGCGGAGCTAGGGAAGACGCGGCAATGGAAGCTCGCGCGGAGAGGAGTACGAGGGTTCACTGGTTCGGCTGCGGTGTGAGGCTGCCGTCGCCGCAGGGCCTGGCCAGCGGTGGGAATAGTAGGGGGCGGTGAGTCCTCCGCAGCAGCACAGCCGGCCACGGGAGGCAGGAGCATGAGGCACGACCTGTGCTGCTTTGGGCGGCTGGAGTAAGAAGACCAGAGGTTGAAGAAGCACTACAGCCGTTGGATGGACATCATACGGTCACTGGAGCTAGAATCGTTCATATTGACTAAGTTGACAAAGCTCTTCGTCCCCGTCAACTTAGTAGGCCCACAAGTCAGCCTCCCACCAAGGTGGGTCCCAGCTAGCAGGGGGGTATTCATTTTTTTGTCCGTAATAAGGAGGTACTTCCGGTGGGTCCGAGCTGACAGCAGGGGGTGTTTTTTCACGAAATACGGTGGCCCGTCAGGTGGGTCCCAGCAGTCAGGGGGCAAACGTTTTTTCGCAAAATACGGTGGCCCGTCCAGTGGGTCCCTGCTGTCAGTTGGAGGAATCATTATTTTCCGCATAATAAGGAGGCACTTACTTTTTTTTTGCGGGCAAATCAGAGAGCTTTATTCAACAAAAGTGTTCCCCGGGCAATCAGCCAGAAGGCTAGTTACCAAAAAACTAGGGGTCTCCTCTAGCTAACATTCGGTCACATTCAATGTGCATGCACGTTTTGCACATAGATGTGCCGGTAAGTTTGCTGACCTTAATACATGTTGAATCTCAAAAACAGAAAAATCACAACTAAGCGCTCCTATTTCATCTAGGATAGGAGCCACAACCGAACGTGAGTTGTGGCGTGTATGCCAGAGTTGCACTAACTCCTGACAGTCAGTCTCCATTATCACATGCGATTGGCCTCGAAGTTTTGCAAAAAGCGTTCCTTCTCGCATTGATAGGGCTTCCATTATAAGAGGATCGGATATGTCACCGAAAGGCTTGCACCAAGCACCCAAGAGCGCGGATACGGACCGGGCTATGCCACCCGCACCTCCTCGACCTTCCACCACATTGAGTGCTCCATCACATGAAATCTTGATCATACCTGGTTCCGGCGACGTCCAACCATGACCTGGTAGCACAGCTACTTTGTTACGGGGTAGCTCCAGCAGCCGTGGACCCAGCTGAGACTCTCCACGTACAGTATACTTCCGATGGAAGTCGTTCCTTGACCATGTTGATCTCGCCGCGTTCCGTTGCATGCATGCGTCCATGGGCGTGGTGCGTTCCCACTGTCAGCCTCTCACGTATAGTCATCTTCCGATGACTCTCGATTGTTGACCACATTGACCACATCGTGCCGAGCGCACCCAGACTGGAACGACCCGGAGATGGGGAAGACGGGGCAGTGGAGTCGCAGATGGAGAGGAGGAGGGAACTTCACTGGTTCGGGTGCACGGCAGCACATCCGCGGTGCCGCCCATGGGAGACAGGAGCAAGAACAGAGGTTCAAGAAGGAGCACGGCTGTTGGATTAACATCCAACGGTCCAGCTGCTAGAATCATTTGTTGATTAAGTTGACAAAGCCGTGCGTACACGTCCGCTTAGCAGGCCCACAAGTCAGTCACCAAATCTGATGGGTCCCAGCTGTCAACGGGATGAATAATTTTTTTCGCAAAACAAGGAGGCACTTCCTTCCGTGCGAAGATACAGCAGGTGGGTCCCAGCTGTCAGGCGGAGGAAACATTTTTTTCAGCTTAATAAGGAGGAACTTTCCTTGCGTGCGACCATGGACCTAGTGGGTCCCAGCTGTCAGGCTCTCCACGTACAGTCCTCTTCCGATGACTCTCGTTTGTTGACCACGCTGCACCGAACATAGCGAGGCGGTGGACGACGGTGAGGCCCCGGACGGGAACGACTCGGAGATGGGAAAACGCGACAGTGGAGTCGCAGATTGAGAGGAGGAGAAGGGTTATAACTGGTTTTGTTGCAATTCATATCAAATTCAGGTTCGAAGGACACGTTCATATTCATAGCCAACATTCACTATCAACAACTCAAAAGATTCATATATGCACAAGCTTAGCATATCTATGCATCCAAATGATTGATAGATCACACGACAATATTCATACATAATTCACAAAAAGATTCAGATATACACATGTTCAGTATGTTTATGCATCCAAATGATTGAGATCACAGCCAATATGATCCATGGACGAACTTTAATTACCTAGGGTACAGACTGGTAAATGGTGTTCAATCAGAGGTACTTCTTGCTAAAATTAGTTCTTGTACGAGTAAACTTTCGAGTACATAAGAGGCAGCACAGACAATCTGAACTTTGCTTGTAGGTTTATCCTCAAATAGTGGCCTCATGCCGACGGAGGTTTGAGCAACTTGGCCACTACTTTCATCCAACTAGTTTACTGGCTCATCTTGGTCCTGTATCTCGCCAAAATTCTACATTGCAGACGAGAAAGGAGGCGGTTGAGAAAATGAACCACCCAAATTTTTTGTGCAGTTCAACTGAAATGGAGCATCCTTGGCGTGCAGACTGATTAAGTCCCAGATGAATATACGCGTCAACCAACTTGTCTGGAATCTTTAGACTCCATGCCATATAGTTCGCTACCATATGTGCCGATAACCAAAAGGCACAAGTTGGGACCAAAGACTGGACTGCGTTTTTCTGGGCTATGCACCAAGCAATATTTTTGGCGTTAACTCTCCGAATACTTGGAGTTTGACAATTGGTTGACGCCGGTTGATACTCGAATGAATATAGGCACTTCTTGTCAACATCGATGCTTGTCTGAGTGAACTTTGGAGTACATAGCAGCAGCATAAGTACCTATCCACCTGATCATTTTGTGTAGTTCTACTGAAATCACCCGATGTAATGATTTTCCTGCGAGTTCAGGCTCCAAATTACTTCTTTATGAAATTGGCAAACAGTAGCACAATACCAAATTACCAATACATATGATAGGCACAATAATCAGGATAAAGACCAGTACCAACCTGTGTGAGGTAGCATATCAATTACTACTTCCTTTGACTAGAAGCCGAGATAAGCCAAGCGACTGACATCAAAGGAAGAAAGCAAGCGGAGATTAGCGGCTGACAGGAAAGGACGGAAGCTGTTGAGGCAATGAAGCACTCAAAGTTTTTGTGCAGTGCCACCAAAATCGAGCATCCCTGTTGGCACATATATTGAGAGAGTGAGATTATTGTAATAGTGGGACTAGTTGATGAAACATACACTAACAAATAGAAGCACCCTCATTATCTTAATGGGTAAAGTTAGCAACATAGTAGTCTTGCTTAAAGAGAGGTATTAGTTTATTTAATCAGTGCCAATTAGCTCAATCAACACTCGAAGCGTTGCCATTTATCATAGGTTGCAAAACTTAAAAGTGCAAAGATAAAGGAGTTTCTCATGACAGTAGCACGATACAAATAGAGATGACAGCAAACTAATATGGATGAAGGCCTTAGGCCCGTACCAACCTGAGAAAAAAAGCTTATTCATGTAGTCCCATAAGAGATGATAAAGCACTCACTAGAATCACACAATAGTATATATTTTTGTGCACTTCAAATGTATGGTTGAAATCACTCTTGTTTACCAGTGCTGAGATTATATCGAAAGATTATCAAGAACTTCCAGCAGAGTTAAAGCACTGGATGGGATACAGTTCATTGTATTCTCTTGTGTAGTTCCACTAAAATGTATGTGTCGAGGAAACTGATCCACGAACACCTATGGGACCGGCGGACCGAGCCCCTTTCGGTTCGGCGGGGGGCGGAGATCGCACGAAGAGCGGATCGAGGCGAAGCACATGAGCAGTTTACCCAGCTTCGGAGCTCTCCGGAGAGATAACACTCCTACTGCTGCATGTCTGAGTGTATTGAGTTCTTGCTCGGGAGCGCTGAGTGCTACAGTACACCCTAGCTGCTAACGAGACTGAGCGTGAGTGTTTTTCTGCCTTCGAACCCCACTCTACGTTGCGCATGGGCCTCCTATTATATGCTAAAGGGGTCTCCGACAGGTGGCAACATAGACAAGGGTGAAAATGGAAAAGTAATTGCGGTTGGTACAACTACCTATACAGTGTATCATACCTAACCCTGACGGCAGGGGACAAAGGCATTAAATGCCCGTCTGCGTTGCCCAAATAGTGCAAAAAGGGACCATCAGGGACGCCACCGCTCGCCACGATGGCAATCTTGTCAGCGTCGCTTGCCACCGCGCACCGTTGGCTGCACAGCCTCTTGCCACGCGCGCCTGGAAAGGCCCCAAGGCGACACGTTGGTGGATGTGCTGGAGCGTGGGCACAGAGTGGTAGCTTGCCGCGGCAAGCGCCTTGCCGCAGTCGTTGTCTTGTCGCGTCCGGAAGCTTGTCGCTCACCGGGCCTCGCCGGGACGCGTGGCGCGTCGCGGCAAGTTTCTTGAGGTGCCTTGGTTGGCCTTCCCGGCAAGCTCCTCTTGCCGGGGCCTTGTCTCCTTGGCTTGAATACTTTGTTCTTGAATGGCTCCAAAGGAACCACGGAGGACCTTGGCGGTCACCCGTCAAGCCTTGCCGCGGGGTGCTGCGACTGCCCGTGCACAAGTTCGGGATACTAGGGTACCCCTACTCTAGTACACCGACAGTATGATTGGCACAACATGATCCCTGTTTGCACAAGTAGGAACAAGGTGAAACCTTCATTAGCTTAGTGAGAAAGGATAGGAAGACATTAGCATATTACTCAAACAGTAGCATCAAATTCATGATGGACAATACGCAAAACATTGCCTCATTGAACCAATGGCAATAAATTGACATGCAAAACAATAGAACTATTATGTCATGACACTAATAATATTCCCTCCTTGCTCCACCACATGATTCAACTCCATTGACAAACATTCACACATACATGATTCAGCATAGGGTCCTACTAAAGATTTGTTTAACTCCAATAGGAAAATTAGGCAGTAATAAATTAGTGGTACTTAAGTGCTCCTTATTAATTAAGTGAGACAGCAGAAGTGGAAGGGCTCCCTGGAGGATCGTCTCACATTTAAGGTAGTTGTTGCCGGAGCCCTTGAATAGCCTCGAATGAGGCCTCTGGCTTCAGCAAGATCGCCTTGGCACTGTTTATTCTTCTTCTTCTTCCTCTTCATGCTATGTTTCTCTTTCTCATCACCAGTTGGTGAAACCAAGTACATGATTGGCCTTCTAATTCAGAATTGGTTTTGTCAGTGAGGGAGTACAAGTGTACTAGTAAAAAATAGCATTATTTTCTCATGGCAGTCGGAAAATAGAGATGAACACATGCATCAAATATCATTCTTAACTAAAGGAAGGTTATGGTGCCAATATGGATGATGAGGGTTGGAACACAGATCTCCCTTTGTGCAGTTCCACCAAAATGAACCAACTGTTCCATCTGACATTCCAGTTAAACAGCACAAAAGTCACTTCTTTTAAGAAGAGTTTTGTGTAGTGCACCAAAAGGTCACAACAGCAACCAGGTGAATTGGATATCCCTGTTTGCACAAAAAGGCACAGAGGAAACAGTCAGACTCTCAAACAATTGCAGGCAAAACATTTGGCTAAACTTGTCAGAGTCTCAAACAATTACAGGCAAAAACAGTGGCATGGCTTCATTTTTACCAGGGACATTATATTAAGAACAGCTAAGGCTGCGTTCGGTTCACAGGTTTGGTGCAGGATTTTCGTAGGAACACAATTCCTACCGTATTCTTTCCCTTCCAACCGTTCGGAACACGGGAAAGGTGAATAGTGTTTCATAAGAAGGCTGGTCTGGTAGTACTGATTCCATCGGATTAGAAACATCCACGCGCTGCTCATTTTTTGGGCGAAAGCCCGAGGCAGGCGCTCGCTGCCATGTGTTAGACAGGTTGCTGTGATGTGTTTGCCGGAATAAAAAAGTTAACCTATGTGTGGTACATGAGGTGAGGACAAGAGTAGTCACTGTGCAGCTGAATAAACAAATAGCATCTCATACTGCCAAGCATGCTACTCTAAAAAAACAAATCTGTACATTTCGTAGTCCATCCGAACACATTCTCTTGAGAGTTTCCTCCGGTTCGTTGTTCCATAGTTTTATACCTACATTCCTTTCCTATTCCTCTATTTTCATCAAGACTTATGTTTTCTGCCCCTTTATTCTGACTAGAGCCTAAATATTTGGTATAAGGGCATGGGACAGTGGGTGCACCAGCAGTACAGCACCATGTACGTAAACAGGGGCATAAAGTGGTGATTCATAGTTTGTTGCCCCGAGAAAGAAACATCCAAGAAACATACTATCTGGGTTGGTCCCATTTTTGTTCACTCTAGGCACCTACTCCTATGTGTGGATAGCAAATATAGTCCTGGTCATACCACTGTGTACAGCGTTACCCATATATTTCCCTTTTCTACCAAGAGACCGGTTGGATGACCAGTCTGTACTACTTTCATCCCCTTTCCTTCCTGTTTGTACCAAGTCCGATGTACATCTAAATTCCCCCACCCCCACTTTATTTCAATGACAAGTATTTTACGGAGGGAGTACAAGATTCGACTCCATGAAGTAGCTTTACCTCTAACAATAGAAGAAAAAAAAGGTGACGTTGGACCATCCGATCGAGAGGGGCTGAGAGGTAGAAAATGATGCACATGCAGCGACGTAGCGAGCTGGGGAAGTGGAGCTAAGGCGGTTTCGAACGAAGATATACCTGAAGGTTGTCAAGATGTGGATAGGTGGGCGGCGGGAGGCCGGATCCGCCCACAGGCAACGACGAAGGGATCGGAGGACCTCCCGCGCCGGCGCTCGGCCAGAGATAATGGTGCGGCCGGCAGTGGGTCTCCTCCCTTGCTGTCGATGACGGCCTAAACGCTGCCCCTCCTCCCCTTCACCGGCGGAGGGGGATACGTCCGGATCTATAACCAGCGGTGAGGATAGAAAGCCAGTGTTTTTTGAAGGGATAAAGACAGGGTTACTACCCCTATCTTGTTTAGATCTGGAGAGGATGAGAGTGTGTAAATAGAGCAGCCCTAGCAAGCAAGTGCGGAGGCTCCGGCCTATATATAAGTAGTGGGGTAGTTTTCCTTTTTCACTCCATCAAAACAATCGTTTAAAATTGTGTACTATACTACATGCCAGGTGGTGGGTTTTTTTAGTTGTTGATTGTTTTTTGAGATAGCTACCCGCTTGTTCCAAGTGGTGTTACGGTGTGCCAGGTCGCACTTTGTATCGTTCAAGTCTGGTAGTACTACAAGTCCCTCCATTAAATGAACAACCACCCCCTCGTAAAAATTGTGAACAAGCCCACGGCTAAAATTAGCGGAAACGTGGGTTGCCCCAACATGCATTATTATTTATATTTTCTACTCTCTCCGTTCCTAAATATAAGTCTTTTTTATTAGCCACACCTAAGACAAGAATTTTTTTTATTAGCAGTGAACCCCACATGTCATAGACACAAAACTTTTGGCAAGATTCCCTTAGGCAAGCCAAAGTGTGTCTAACAATTTGAGCAACTCTGGTTAGGCAAGTGTAGCAAGTGTGAGAAAAATAATGTGGCAACATAAGACCAGCATATTTACAATCCAAACAACCCCGTGATTTTTTGTGACATGCATGAAAATTTGGTTAGTTAAATTTATAGTCAAACTTTGGCAAGGTGCATCAAATCAACACATGCAAGTATCAAAAGGAAAGTCACGGCATGCATGCATGCGTTGGACTCCCTCCGTTTCCAAATATAAGTCTTTTTAGAGATTGCAACAAGTGACTACTCCCTCCATTCCTAAATGTAAGTCTTTTAGGGATTCCACTACAAACTACATACGGATGTATATAGAGTGTAGATTCACTCATTTTGTTTCGTATGTAGGAGTAGTTCATAGTGAAATCTCTAAAAAGACTTATATTTTGGAACGGAGGGAGTACATACGAAGCAGAATATGTCTACACCTACATATGAAGTAGCCCATTTGAAATGTGTAAAAAGAGTTTTATCGAATGCAGTGCTTTGATGTGTTGCATAAACTCATACAAGCCCGAGAAATTTGATTACTACGACGCCCTCTCCCTCGCGGACTGAGCTCTGGTGCCTTAACTGCACCTGCCTTTGGCTGCATGATAGGTGGGCCAACCACCTCTTGGGCCCACCTGTCATGGATACAAAGGCAGGAGCATTAAGTAGAAGCTTTCGCTACATGCTATCCCTCCCGCACGAGGTGGACGGACATGCAGCAGTGGATTCGATACTGTAGAAGTAGGAGTAACATCATTGTTCGTCTTCTCGAAGAGGCGAAGAGCCAAGTGCAAACCGAACGTGGCAGTTGCAAACGCTCGCGTGGTGCGGTTCCTTGGAGTACTAGCCAGGCCCTTGCATGAGACAAAATTGCTATTGTTTAACAATTAAACTCCATTATCCATTGGTTGATACTCATTCTGCATAGGTCCACGCGCTTAGCACCGTTTCCTCCTGGGGTCACCAATGTTTATTTGCTAATTAATAGCATTCCATGCAATGAACTAGCCATTGCAAGTCATTAGAAGCATGCACACCTCTCATCTCTTATTGGTTGATACGTATGTCAAGAAACAAGAAACAAGGTAGAAGTTAATGCACCGCGCCTAAGTGTTTTGGGACTATTTGGTTTTCATAAGATGACTTACACACCTAGACGGAGGGAGTAGTATAGACCTGTAAACCGGAAAGGAGTATTTGCCTTTCTAGAGATTTCAACAAGTGACTAGACTTCGGCTCAAAAAAAACAAGTGACTAGACTACACCGTGTGCAGTACCCCCTCCCCTCCGGTTTATAGGGATCAAATCTCAAATCTCATGAATCAAGGCATTTTGCGATTGGAGGAATGTATCTCGTACTTTACAAAACTACCCTAATTAAACTCATGCATTAATTACGTAGTTCTCTCGTTTTGCTCTCCGCCTTGGTCGTGGTGCATAATATTGAGCACTCCTATATGACTAGCCGCTCTATCTACATGCAGGACATTTCAAAGCATCCGGGCCCGCGTGCCATCCACCAAATCACAGCGAGGTGCTACAGTCGAGACTCACCTGTCACCCCGGTGTGGCCGTCATGACCCGTCATATCACAAAACCCACACCTTTACCAGCAGTGGTAAGGTAGCCTCCAAGTTGGACTAGACGAAGCAACCATCATTTCATTGGAATGCTCGTTCAAGCCCTTTCTTCCCTTTCTTGAAGAAAACCTCACTCCAGGCTACTCACTTCTGCCATTTTTCTTCTCTACCGACCAAGGAAAGGTGGGCGAATCAGTTATGCTGCTATATTTTCATTCCAATAATCTTCTTTTTGCGAAGCACCGACCGATTCTCACATCCTATTCTTTTCCCGTTTTCATTGCGATTGTGGTTTCCTTTCGATTGCTTTTTGTTTGTCAGTTCATTGATGGATCCTGGAGCACTAGGCAAAGAGTTGCCGGCGGACAACCCACTGGAGACAGCGATCTCCAGGAAGCGAGCACCGACCAACGAGTTGACCATGTTGGCGGGCCAACCCATGGAGACGAAGAACTCCAAGAAACAAGCACTGGCCAAAGAGTTGAGGACGTTGGCGGACGAACTCCTCAAAGAAAGTTGGAAGAACAGCAAGGGCCCCACCGTGCCTACCCCAGGAGCTCTGATTGCCACCTATGTGAGGCTCAAGACCGAGTTTGAGGAGATAGTCGCCGTTGAGAAGCAGTATTCCCCTGGCAAGGTGATGGCCCCCATCGAGGACGAGGAGATGGCCCCCGGAGGGATGAGATCCCCCGGTGAGCTGCACAAGGTAAAAAATAATGGCTTATTACCATAGTTGTGGTTTTTGATTATTTGCAATGTGCTTGCTTTTTGATTATTTGCAATGTGCTTGCTAATATGTTAGTGTTGTGCAGGTGCCGGTGGTCGTCCTTGATGATTCCGATGTCGTGGCCCGTCCTGTTGGCATCGCCCCAGAGATCGATTCCGATGTCACTGTCCATCCTGTGGACATCGCCCCATAGATCGATTCTGATGTCGCGGTCAGTCCTGTGGACATCGCCCCAGAAATCGATTCCCATGCCGCTGTCCGTGCTGTGGTCATTGCCCGAGAGATCGATGACAAGAAATAGTTGGTCGCGCTAATCCTTCAGGGTAGTTTGCATTGCCCTGTGTTTAATTACCAGAACGATGCGTGTTATCGAACCATCTTAGGGCTAGTGCACTGTCTTGTGTGGGCGGATCTTGCTACTTTTGTTTGATAGTGAATCATGCGATGAATCATGCGAACCCTCTCCAAGTTATGGAAACAGATGTATCCTCACCAGCTTTTGATGTAATATATGGCATGCTTAGATGTAAGTTTGAACTGTTTATCATATCGGCAGGGCTTGTTTGATGATTCTTGGTGTTAGTAGGCTAGCTACAGTGCGAGCTATAGTACTTGCAAAACACTCACCAAAGAGAAACGTTGGGGCTCATGAGCTCGTGGTACCCTTATACTTATCCCTCGCCGATCGACCAATAGCCCTAGCTCCTAAAATTGTAGGCTTAGTGATCGATCAGACAATAGTCGACATGCATCCAGGCCTCATTTGGTTCATAGGGTAGGAAAATCATAGCAAAAGTACAGAGAACGTGCAACACAAAATAATAGCAGTGCAGCTCCCTCCATTTCAAAATAGATGACCTAGGCGGGCTAGTTTGGCCTAGTGGGTTTCAGTGATATGACGTGGTACACTGCCGTCCAGTCTTCGCGTGTGGTAGCAGTATTGCGGGTACAGTAGGTTTTCTTGAAGAAGCGGAATTCAACGAAGTCATGATGGTTCCTTCATCCGAACAACTTACGGTGGGAAAGGTTGGGCCTGCGATACGATCGGGGTAGACCAGGATAATTTTGTGCATGGCAGGTGGACCAGGATGGTCGATGTCCCACATGTCGGCGAATGAAAGTATTCTTTCCCATATAGAGGACGAGCAACGAGTATTCATTGTTTATTTTTGATGAAAGCTATTGTCTCCACTGTTACTCCTTGACTTTGTCAATGCCTCTCTCTCCTCCACATAAGCGGGGACTACTTGCTATGCATGCAGCGGACAGCTGGCGTCTTGAGGGGCCAGGGCGGAGAGAGCGGGCTCCGGAAGCGGTCCGGACTCCAGCATGGCCCACCTCACATTATCACCATATATTTCTTGGAGTCCGTGCACGGCGGGCGGGCGATATCTTCTCCCTCCCCTATTTCTCTCTTCTCAGCCGACGCCCGCCGAGCGATTAGACTTCGGCTATCGACGGTTTATTCAATTACGGTCCCACATGTCAGTGAAATTGCAAGACAACGCGTGTCCCCTTTGGTGAGCGGCGTGCGAGCCGGACTGTCGGGGTTGCGACGCGTACGAGTCATATGTGTGCCACCTTTTCCTTTAGAACTAGCGAAGCGTAACATTTTCTCGCGACCGATCGATAGAAATCCAGAACAAAATGACGAGGGTGGTGCTTTCCCGCTCGTTAGGCGGCCTAGTTCGAGTGATATGACGTGCTATAGTGCCATCCACTTGCTCCATTTTTATGTAAGCAAGAGTTTACACTCGTACGCGGGAGGAGTGCGAAACATCGCGGATTTGATTTTGATCGAGGGATAACTGTTCCCTGCCAAATAATGGAAGATTGTTAGATATTATAGCATGATAGTTAGGGCATCTCCAGCGCTGGCCCACAAATTTACACCGGCATCTGTCCGAGGACACTGATGATGCCATCCGATGCTGCCCGCATACCTTTCGACAACTATATGAACTAACTGGACAAAATTCGTGCAAACAAAGCAAATTTCAAATTAACTGGATGAAATTCATTACACTTCGAAAACTTTTCCTACAAACTGGACGAAATTCATTACATATTTTGCACAAACCGTACTAAACCTACTGTAAACCTAATCTAAATGATCGTTGGCGCCCGACCACCAAGTCCGGCCATGAACCCGAGAAAGTCGGCCATTGCCTTTGCCTCCTCCTCATCCGCCTCGATAACCTCCTCCTCCGGCCGGAGCACAAGGTTATGAAGATTTCCGCCTCCACGTCACCGTCAAGCGGCTAATCGGCCGCCGATGTTTACCCCACCAAGCTTGGCGTCGACTGAGTGGAGTAGCGGTGGCCTTCCCGGGACCAGAGCGGCGGAGACCTACTCTGTACTACTCTTCCTCGCTGCCGGCTGCACCCACGCACGCGCGCCGGCTTCATGGTCATGGCGGCGGAGGACGGTCCGGGGGGTGCCGGCGATCTCCTTCATTTGCTCCTGCGACAGTACATTGAAGAGAGCTTTGGAGCGCGCCCGGAGCGGAGCCGCCGATGTCCCTCGTCTGCTCCTGCGATAGTACGTCCAAGAGAGCTTCGGAGCACCACGAGGCCATGGTTGAAGTGGTGCCGACAGAAGGAAGGGGCCGGAGGAGAATAAGTGTGGGTCTTTGGCTATGGCTGGAAGCTGGGGCTCAAGTTAATATAGCGGGCGAATGGCAATGAGCCGCGGCAGACGGATGGACAACTGGCGCCTGAGTAGGTTCGTCGGGCGTGAATGCGGACGCTGCTTTAGTGACTTAACTGCAGATGCGTTTGGGTGTTTGACATGTGGGCCCAACGGGCGTCTGGCCCGCATGTCAGTGACACATCAATTGCACCTGCAATTATGTCCAGTGAATGCGGCATTGACATTCTGGAGAGACGGTGGCCGTTTCAGGCGCATGCGGACTATTTGACTAGTCAACCATACAAATACGGAGCTATACGCTGAGCCAGCGACCGTATAATCACCATATCTCATATACAATGATCAAAGTGAGCTATCAAGACAAGTTCGATGACCGCCAATGCATTTTACTCGGTAATAAATGACCAGGATTGAAGGGGAATCCTAATTTGCTTCGTCCTCTGTCCTTGAGCTCTTGAAAAACCAATGCACTATACGGTTGTCCAGCCAGTCAACCCCAGAGCTCTCACCAAGCGTCGTTCATGCCACCGCGCCGCACACTAACCGGTAAGGCAGCGATGGCATCTCATCACGCCGAGTTCCTCGCCGCCCACGAACGCACACAAAATAGTAGGGAAGCGATGGCATCCCGCCGTGCCGAGTTCATCGCTGCTCGCGACCTCACAACTATGTGGGAGGAATTTGAAGATGCCAAGGCCGAATCGGCGGTAGAGCAAGAGGCGGCCAAAGCCGCACAGAGGGAGCGGAAAAGTCAGAAAGCACTCAAGAAAAGAGAGGCCCGCCGGCGCAAGAAAGAAAAGGATGCACGCGCTGCTGCGGAGACGTCGGCGGAGATCCAAGCACGGTGGGGTGTCGCCGACAAAGCCGGCAAGGAGAATGACGGCGTCTGGCCAGCATGTGAGAAGTAGTAGTACTAGTAGTTAGTGTGTGTGTCTGTGTCTGAGTACGAGCATGTACCAGTACTACTAGTTACTACTGTAGTTTTTAGAGAAAATTACCAGTACATTAGCCTAGACTAAGTGGAAAAATTCCTACCCTATGCATCAAATGGCATCTCTTTCTCTATAGGAATTGAGATGCATGTCATCTCACTTCCTATGATTTTCATATTCCTATCCTATGAACGAAAGTAGGCCTCTGTTGGAGTAAATACTGTAGCTAGCAGTACTGCTAGTACAGTAGTTTTCTTCAAGAAGCGGAATTCAATGAAGTCATGATGGTTCCTTCGTCCGAGCAACTTCAAAGTGGGAAGTGGGCCTGTGATTTGACGGCTCATTAGTCATTGTTACTGCAGCACGACGACCTGGGTGACTCTCCCTTGGAGTTCTGTGTGCATAGCAAGTGGACCAGGATGGTCGACGTCCCACATGTTGGCAAACGGAAGTATTCTTTCCGATATCGTGGAGCAAGGAAATCGCGTGGTATAGTATAACTGCTGATTGGTTCGCAAAAAAATAGTATCACTGCCGATTTATAACTATTTTTTATTTCTGATGAATGCTAGCGTTTCTACTCTTACGATGAAGGGTGCCAAACACGGCATGTGCTGGATGTCCCACACGTCAGCGAAAGGAGTGGGACATGAACAGCGTGGTAGATGTAACGCCGCGAGACCAGCACTTCAGAAGACTTCCAGCTATTCCGAGTTTTGCCATGTGTCTTTTGTGCTTGCTCTTTTATTTTTGCATTGCATCATGTCATCATGCCATCATATCATTAATTTTTAAAAACTCAACTAAATAAATTGTATGGATCTTCGATCCATTTAAATCGAGGGAAGGGTGACTTCTCTTTATAACATACCCTCCCAATATTTAGGGAGATATTATAAAATATTCCATTGTTTTGGAATCACCCATGAACCCACTTGCATATTAAATCCCTTGGCCTTTTCTTCTTCAAGTTTTGACTCTCTAACCTTGCCAATAATTCTTTTGCCATTTTCCGGAGCTCCATCAAAAATCCAAACATTTTTGGACCTTCCTTTTATCAAGTCCTAGTTCAAACCCATTTGAATTAAATTCAAATGAATTTGTATTTAAATCTTTCAATCATGGCCTTTCTATTTTTCTTGGAACAAGCATATTTTTGCGAGTCCGGGAAAATTAACCCCATGCTCAAATTATTTCTCCAACCCTTTCTTTATCTCCTTTTTATTTCTTTGCTATTTACCGCTTTTGGTAAATAAAAGGGAAGTGGGGGATTAGAGAGAGAGAGGAGCCAGCCCAGGCCAGCCCACCTCTTCAGGCCCAGCCGCGCCCCTGCCTAACCAGCTAGACCAGCCGGCCCAAGACCCAGCCGCGCCCCCTCTAGGCCTCTAACCCTAGCCCATCCCCCACGCATCTCATCTCTTCCCTCGTTCCCCATCGTGCACCGCACCTCTCCACCACCTCGAGCCCGCAGGCCGCCGCCCAGCTCGCCCCGCCTCGTTCCAGGATGGATCGGGTGTTCTCGCGCCTCCTCCTCGCCAAGTCTTCATCGCCCGAGTTCTCGAGGAGAGGAGCTCCTCGAGCACCTGCGCCCGCATCAGCCGGCCTCCTTCCTCGCCGTCGTCCAGGCCCGCGCCATCGCCTCCTCTGCATCGAGCTAGGGAGTGGATCTCCCTGCGCCCGGTCCCCTCGCCGGCTTGCCGCCTCCTGCCTCTGCCGCCAGGCCCGGCCGCCGTCTTAAGCTCCCGATGCGCCTCCTCCCGCCGTCCCGACAAGCTGCTGCAGCGACCTCCCCGTCCCTCGTGCGACCTCCTTCCAGCCAAGATCCGGCGTCACGAGGCCGATCCATCCACCCCAGCCGTCCCTGCGCCTCTCCATCGTGCTGCATCATCGGAGATCGCGGCGCCGTTGTTGCCCTCCTACCTCCACTACGGCCTGTGAACCACTACTTCCCTCGACGAACCCTTACCACTCCGGAATTCACGCTTCAAAGGTATAATCCCGAGATGACGACCGCCCGTGAACGAATGCATGTGTTGTATGAGATGTACCATATGTTTGCACCATGATCGAGTTGTCGATTGCGATGCCCCTCTTTTTCCTTGCCGCCGTCCCGTGGGAACCCGATAATCCGGGATCACCCCACCATCCTGCATGACTCGCTCATGTCCACACTTTCTTTTGCACCGACATCTCAATGAGTTGTCGGATCATCGAAATGTTGCCGTGGCGCCATTTTCATTATCGTCGCCATGGCACCCTTTTTGTTCCACCATGGTGACCAAATGCTTCATAACATGCTCATGTCAACATTTTCATAAAATTGCATAAAACTTGTGCATGTCATCCGCATCATGATAACAACATTTAAATGCTTAAAATTGTGTTTGCATTAAATTGCTAAATGACATATGGGTTTTTTCCGGAATTGTTGTTTCTTGCTTCCGGCCTCATTTAAATTGCCTAGCTAGGTAGTTTAATTATGCTTCACCCCTTGCCATGTTTAATAACATTTAATATTGTTGTACCTACACGAGAGAGAACTAAATAATTGTTGTGTGTTCCGTCAATATGCAACTTGTTGCATATTGAGCTCCACTTAACTTGTAGTGTTGGTTGTGCATATTGCCATGCCATGCCTCATTAAACCGGACATGCATCATATTTGGTTGCGCATCATGCCATGTTTATGTCATGGTTGTTTACCATGTTGTTTGCTTCTTTCCGGTTTGCTTCTCTCGTTAGCTTCGGTTTCATTCTGGAGTTGTGACGATTCGTTCGACTACGTCCGTTTGTCTTCTTCATGGACTCGTTCTTCTTCCTTGTGGGATTTCAGGCAAGATGACCATTACCCTCGATATCACTTCTATCTTTGCTTGCTAGTTGCTTCGTTCTATCACTATGCTGTGTTACCTATCACTTGTTTACTATGCCTCCCATACTGCCATGTCAGCCTCTAACCTTTTCACCCTTCCTAGCAAACCGTTGCTTGGCTATGTTACCGCTTTGCTCAGCCCCTCTTATAGCGCTGTTAGTTGCAGGTGAAGTTGAAGATTGCTTCATGATGGACAGGATTATGTTGGGATATCACAATATCTCTTATTTAATTATTAATGCATCTATATACTTGGTAAAGGGTGGAAGACTTGGCCTTATGCCTGGTGTTTTGTTCCACTCTTGCCGCCCTAGTTTCCGTCATACTGGTGTTATGTTCCCAGATTTTGCGTTCCTTACACGGTTGGGTGATTTATGGGACCCCCTTGACAGTTTGTTTTGAATAAAACTCCTCCAGCAAGGCCCAACATTGGTTTTAACATTTTCCACCTACGCCTTTTTCCCTTGGGTTCTGCAGACTCAAGGGTCATCTTTATTTTACCCCCCCCCCCCAGGCCAGTGCTCCTCCGAGTGTTGGTCCAAACTAGAGCACCGTGTGGGACCATTCCTTGGCAACTTGGATTACGTCGGTACCTGTACGCTTCGCTTATCCGGTGTGCCCCGAGAACGAGATATGTGCAGCTCCTATAGGGATTTGTCGGCAGAGCGGGTGGTCTTGCTGGTCTTGTTTTACCATTGTCGAAATGTCTTGCGAACCGGGATTCCGAGTCTGATCGGGTCTTCCTGGGAGAAGGAATATCCTTCGTTGACCGTGAGAGCTTGTGATGGGCTAAGTTGGGACACCCCTGCAGGGTATATTATCTTTCGAAAGCCGTGCCTACGGTTATAGGCAGATGGGAATTTGTTAATGTCCGGTTCTAGATAACTTGACACCAGATCCGAATTAAAACGCATCAACCGCGTGTGTAGCTGTGATGGTATCTTTTCGGCGGAGTTCGGGAAGTAAACACGGTTTTGGGTTATGTTTGACGTAAGTATGAGTTCAGGATCACTTCTTGATCTTTGCTAGCTTCACGACCGTTCCATTTGCTCTCTTCTCGCTCTTATTTGCGTATGTTAGCCACCATATATGCTTAGCCGCTGCTGCAACCGCACCACTTTACCCCTTCCTTTCCCATAAGCTTAAATAGTCTTGATCTCGCGGGTTTTGAGATTGCTGAGTCCTCGTGACTCACCAGATACAATCACAACAGTTGCAGGTGCCGATGATACCAGTGCAGGTGATGCAACCGACCTCAGATGGGAGCTCAAAGAAGATCTTAGTTGTTGCTATGTTTTGGTTTCTTGTTGATCTGTAGTGGAGCCCAGTTGGGACGATCGGGGATCTAGCAGTTGGGTTATCTTCTTTCTTTTGGCTTCGTCCGTAGTCGGACTATATGTGTGTACTCTCAATGATGTATGATTTATTATATGTTCATTGTGTGAAGTGGTGATTGTAAGCCAACTCTTTATCCCATTCGTGTTCATTACATGGGATTTTGTGAAGATGACCCTTCTTGCGACAAAACCACAATGCGGTTATGCCTCTAAGTCGTGCTTCGACACGCGGGAGATATAGCCGCATCGTGGGTGTTACAAGTTGGTAATCAGAGCCATCCCTAACTTAGGAGCCCCCTGCTTGATTGTTTGCTGGCGTTGTTGAGTCTAGAACAAAAATGTTTTGAGTCTTAGGATTATATATATCGGAGAGTAGGATTCTATTTAGGTCTCCTGACGTACATGTTTTGACTTTTCTCTCCTCAAATTTCACTAAAAAAATTGAGGATCACGCGGGTATCTTGGAATCGTTCCGATGGTTTTGTGACGAGAACATTGTTCTTGGTGCCTCCTGTCTATTATGTGGCATTGACCCAGGGAGTTGAGCTCCGAGGTGTTGTCGTCATAATTTTATCATTGCAGTTCTGGAATACCTGAGTTTTGCCGACATCGAAAATCTCTTTTACGCAGTTATTGGTGAGATAACCTCGACGCCACCCAGTACTGGGGTGGGAGTTCGGGAGTATTGCCATAGCTTGTATAACGGATGCTTTTCAAAGGTTGAGGTACACGATTTCCGAAGGTTTCTTGGTTATGTGTTGACGGATGGATACAGCTTGGATGTAGGAATTGTTAGTTTTGGGTGAGATATATATTGCTTCCCCTGTATCCCCAACACCAGTTTGCATAACCAGAAAGTTTCGGGAGTTTTATAGGTGGGAATTCAAGTATGTCCTAGAATATCTTTTCGACAGATGCATGATATGAGATTGGGGTTCGACGTCTAGTGGTCCGCCTTTCCACGGTCATTTTTACAGTGGTCTCGTTGTGTCTTAAAGAACCCTTGGCTATGCTGGTTCGGGGACACTTCGTATGTCATGTGCACTGCCTTGTACATGATGGTGTTGTACAATCGAGTCCGTGTGGGACCCACCACGAAAACTTCGGACGGAATCTCTATCATATGTTTGTTCTGGCTTATTCTGCAAGCCAAATCCTTTGTTTTGTGTTATATGTGGTATTCGAGTTGCTTCGAAGTCAAATGTTGAATCCATACCTTCCCTAAATGTTGTTCTCATATGGCTATGTGAATACTAATCCTTCTTGATCATCGAGATCGTCACGTTAATTATTTTTTCAACCGGTGTGCTTCTCTTCAAGTGGATCCGATCATTCTCCCCATCCGCAAGATCATTTCTAAGTTTTCTCAATGGTGTGTGTTTCATCCGTACCAAGTTGCCTTTGTTTTCCCGCCCTCCCACCCTTTTTCTTCGAGGACTCATATATTTTAATCATGTATCCATTTTATTCATGTGAAGTCTCTTCATTCTTTTCAATCAATGTTCTTACCCGGTGATTATCGTGAAGATGCTCACGAGCTTCAAGTTTATTATTCTTCGTCTCTTTTCTTCTCCGGTGGATTAACTCAAGCTTTCGGTGTTGATCATATTCCCTTCCTCGTTTCAAGTGTTTGCGTATGCCGGTGATCTCTTAATCATTCCCCGCTTGCTATTCAATTGTTCCGAAGTGCTAAAGATATCTCTGAAGATTCGTGTTTCCACTCTGCATCAATTCTAACTATTTCGAGGTTGTTATCTCATTCAAGTCATGTAATTCAACCGGTGCAATCCCCCCCCCTTTCAATCAATCGTTCAATGGTGTATCTTTTAGTGGGCCCTAACCCACAGGTCTTTCCCTAGGATCTTACCTGACTCTTCTAATTATCAGGAGCGATTCTCAAATTCATTTCCAAGTTTGATGTAAGAATGAATTTCATCAGTCATATGCCTTTGTCCAAGATCTTCCAAATTCTTTCATCGTTGATTCAACCTTTCTATTCTTTATTATGGAGTGTCTCAACAATTCATGGTGGTGTTTCTCGTCGTCATTCTCGAATTTTGAAGACTGAAGAAGAGTTCCTCTTAATTCCTTACCCGTTCTTCCAAAGATTCATGGTTCTAGCGTTATGCCATCTTCTCATAATTGCTTTCGATTATGAGAATTCTTTTCACCCATCCGGGGCATTTCAGGAGTCTTTTTAGTTTGATTCTCCGGAGCCGTCATCTCAGAATTATTCATTCTCAACGTGTAGTTGTCGTTCTCCAAATCTTACCAGTGCATCATTCAAATACCCTCTAATCAGTTCATGGTCTCTTCGTTCTCATGTATCTAAACCCCCTCAAGTATCTTCATTCATTTTCCAATTCTTCCCGGTGAATTGTGCCTTTGCTACTCTCTTTTCCAATTTTATGGTGGTTCGTTCAAGATTTCTCTTCCTTCGTTATCGTATCAATTCATTCATTCTTTTGTTGTTTCAATCCTACCGGTGGTTGTTGAAGACCTTCTCAAGTTTTGTGTTATATCTCTCTTAATCCTTTCTACGAGAATAAGTAGTATGCCAAATCCGTTGCTTGTCATCAATTTAAATTGGTGAAGGATACGCATAACATAATTCTTATTATTGTTTCACCCAAGTAAACTAGTTTCTTCTTTCCAGAGTTGTTCATCATGTCATTTTTCTCGGTTCGAGGTGCTTCATCTTTTCTTTTCTGGAGTTCCAAGTTTTCTCGGTTATATCGTCGCGAAGATCCATCTAAATCATCGCAAGGCTTCACCTTGTGTTTTCAACTTCTCTTTCTTTCTATCATCCTTTTATTACAGAGTTTTTCATGGAGGCTCTACATGGTGGTTCATCAAGGATTCCATTCATTGCTCATTTGTTCTTTAAGATTTCTCTCGAAGCAAAGATCAGCCAAGCTATACTCAAAATTAAACATGGTGCTCAACACATGTTTTGTTTTGAGGCGTTCAAGCATTCTTCTTCTTGCATTTCAAAGTGCTATTCTTTCTACCTTATCTTTTGAGGTGGTGTTATGTCACTCTTGACAATTTCCTTCATGTTTTGTGATTCATATGTTGTCAAGAATGAGGTATTTTAAATCCATTAATCTCTTCGTTGGAGTTATCTTGTGTCATATTTCACCTAAAAGCCTTCCCTAAGGAATGTTGCTATTGTGGTGCTTATCAATGATCCAAGTTTTCTCCTATCCTCTCGGCAAAAGCAGTGTTCATCTCTTCATTGATCTCAAGCAATCAATTGTTTCCGTTAGTGGCCGGTTGTCACCTCAAATTTTGAGAAGTTTTCCATAAGCCCACTACAAGCTTATTCGTTTCGTTGTTGGTTTTCCAACAACTGCGTTCTAACCTTCTTGGAAGGGTGCTTTCCAAGATCATTTGTGGCAGAAGTTGGCATTTTCTTCTCCATTCCTTTATTCCAATGATCTATCGTCCATTCTTTCTTCCAGAGGCATTGTGATGTTGCTCTTTTCACTCATCATCTCGAATTGTGAGGATCATGTTATTTTCGTGCTTATCCATTTAACCGGAGTTTTGTGTCACCTCTTCAAGTTCTTTTTCATCTTATCAAGTCTTGCATCTCTTTTCAACCGGAGTGCTGTCCGGATTTGATCTTCCTTGTTCCTTGTTTATCTCGTTTCAACTAGAGCTGTTTCAATTCTTTCTTGTCCATTCTACTCGTCATTCATAGCTTTGCAACCTCCAAGGTTCACATGGTGTTCCTTGTTTCTATTTTCTACCGCATTGCTCTCAATTGTGTTCAACTCCGTTGTGTTTTTTTTCTTTCAACTTTTCAACCTCTCAAGGTTCGTGGTTTCACTCATTCGTCAAAGAAGCAACTTAGTTTTACCTCCTCTCTTCCTCTTCCGTTTTCTCTCCGGTGCCATCCTAGATCTCGGGACGAGATCCTCTTGTAGTGGTGGAGTGTGGTAACGACCCGAGACCGACGCTTCAGAAGACTTCCAGCTATTCCAAGTTTTGCCATGTGTCTTTTGTGCTTGCTCTTTTATTTTTGCATTGCATCACGTCATCATGCCATCATATCATTAATTTTTAAAAACTCAACTAAATAAATTGTATGGATCTTCGAACCATTTTAATCGAGGGAAGGGTGACTTCTCTTTATAACATACCCTCCCAATATTTAGGGAGATATTATAAAATATTCCATTGTTTTGGAATCACCCATGAAGCCACTTGCATATTAAATCCCTTGGCATTTTCTTCTTCAAGTTTTGACTCTCTAACCTTGCCAATAATTATTTTGCCATTTTCCGGAGCTCCATCAAAAATCCGAACATTTTTGGACCTTACTTTTATCAAGTCCTAGTTCAAACCCATTTGAATTAAATTCAAATGAGTTTGAATTTAAATCTTTCAATCATGGCCTTTCTATTTTTCTTGGAACAAGCATATTTTTGCGAGTCCGGGAAAATTAAGCCCATGCTCAAACTATTTCTCCAACCCTTTCTTTATCTCCTTTTTACTTCTTTGCTATTTACCGCTTTTGGTAAATAAAAGGGAAGTGGGGGATTAGAGAGAGAGGGGAGCCAGCCCAGGCCAGCCAACCTCTTCAGGCCCAGCCGCGCCCCTGCCTAACCAGCTAGACCAGCCGGCCCAAGGTCCAGCCGCGCCCCCTCTAGGCCTCTAACCCTAGCCCAGCCCCCACGCATCTCATCTCTCCCCTCATTCCCCATCGTGCACTGCACCTCTCCACCACCTCGAGCCCGCAGGCCGCCGCCCAGCTCGCCCTGCCTCGTTCCAGGATGGATCGGGTGTTCCCGCGCCTCCTCCTCGCCAAGTCTTCGTCGCCCGAGCGGTCGAGGAGAGGAGCTCCTCGAGCACCTGCGCCTGCATCAGCCGACCTCCTTCCTCGCCGTTGTCCAGGCCCGCGCCATTGCCTCCTCTGCATCGAGCCAGGGAGTGGAGCTCCCTGCGCCCGGTCCCCTCGCCGGCTTGCCGCCTCCTGCCTCTGCCGCCAGGCCCAGCCGCCGTCTTAGGCTCCCGATGTGCCTCCTCCCGCCGCCCCGACAAGCTGCTGCAGCGACCTCCCCGTCCCTCATGCGACCTCCTTCCAGCCAGGATCCGGCGTCCCGAGGCCGATCCATCCACCCCAACCGTCCCTGCGCCTCTCCCTCGTGCTGCATCAACGAAGATCGCGGCACCGCTGTTGCCCTCCTACCTCCACTACGGCCCGTGAACCACTACTTCCCTCGACGAACCCGTACCACTCCAAAATGCACGCTTCAAAGGTATAATCCCGAGATGACGACCTCCCGTGAACGAATGCATGTGTTGTATGAGATGTACCATATGTTTGCACCGTGATCGAGTTGTCGATTGCGATGCCCCTCTTTTGCCTTGCCGCCGTCCCGTGGGAACCCAATAATCCGGGATCACCCCACCATCTTGCATGACTCGCTCATGTCCACACTTTCTTTTGCACTGACATCTCAATGAGTTGTCGAATCATCGAAATGTTGCCGTGGCACCATTTTCGTTATCGTCGCCGTGGCACCCTTTTCGTTCCGCCATGGTGACTAAATGCTTCATAACATGCTCATGTCAACATTTTCATAAAATTGCATAAAACTTGTGCATGTCATATGCATCATGATAACAACATTTAAATGCTTAAAATTGTGTTTGCATTAAATTGCTAAATGACATATGGGGTTTTTCTGGAATTGTTGTTTTTTGCTTCCGGCCTCATTTAAATTGCCTAGCTAGGTAGTTTAATTATGCTTCACCCCTTGCCATGTTTAATAACATTTAATATTGTTGTACCTAAACGAGAGAGAACTAAATAATTGTTGTGGTGTTCCATCAATATGCAACTCGTTGCATATTGAGCTCCACTTAACTTGTAGTGTTGGTTGTGCATATTGCCATGCCATGCCTCATTAAACCGGACATGCATCATATTTGGTTGTGCATCATGCCATGTTTATGTGATGGTTGTTTACCATGTTGTTTGCTTCTTTCCGGTTTGCTTCTCTCATTAGCTTCGGTTTCGTTCCGGAGTTGTGAGGATTCGTTCGACTATGTCCGTTTGTCCTCTTCATGGACTCGTTCTTCTTCCTTGCGGGATTTCAGGCAAGATGACCATTACCCTCGATATCACTTCTATCTTTTCTTGCTAGTTGCTTCGTTCTATCACTATGCTGCGTTACCTATCACTTGTTTACTATGCCTCCCATACTGCCATGTCAGCCTCTAACCTTTTCACCCTTCCTAGCAAACCGTTGCTTGGCTATGTTACCGCTTTGCTCAGCCCCTCTTATAGCGCTGTTAGTTGCAGGTGAAGTTGAAGATTGCTTCATGATGGACAGGATTATGTTGGGATATCACAATATCTCTTATTTAATTATGAATGCATCTATATACTTGGTAAAGGGTGGAAGACTCGGCCTTATGCCTGGTGTTTTGTTCCACTCTTGCCGCCCTAGTTTCCGTCATACCGGTGTTATGTTCCCGGATTTTGCGTTCCTTACACGGTTGGGTGATTTATGGGACCCCCTTGACAGTTCGCTTTGAATAAAACTCCTCCAGCAAGGCCCAACATTGGTTTTAACATTTGCCACCTACGCCTTTTTCCCTTGGGTTCTGCAGACTCAAGGGTCATCTTTATTTTACCCCCCCCCCAGGCCAGTGCTCCTCCGAGTGTTGGTCCAAACTAGAGCACCGTGCGGGACCATTCCTTGGCAACTTGGATTACATCGGTACCTGTACGCTTCTCTTATTCGGTGTGCCCCGAGAATGAGATATGTGCAGCTCCTATCGGGATTTGTCGGCACAGCGGGTGGTCTTGCTGGTCTTGTTTTACCATTGTCGAAATGTCTTGCGAACCGGGATTCTGAGTCTGATCGGGTCTTCCTGGGAGAAGGAATATCCTTCGTTGACCGTGAGAGCTTGTGATGGGCTAAGTTGGGACACCCCTGCAAGGTATATTATCTTTCGAAAGTCGTGCCTGCGGTTATAGGCAGATGGGAATTTGTTAATGTCCGGTTGTACATAACTTGACACCAGATCCGAATTAAAACGCATCAACCGCGTGTGTAGCTGTGATGGTCTCTTTTCGGCGGAGTCTGGGAAGTAAACACGGTTTTGGGTTATGTTTGACGTAAGTATGAGTTTAGGATCACTTCTTGATCTTTGCTAGCTTCACGACCGTTCCATTTGCTCTCTTCTCGCTCTTATTTGCGTATGTTAGCCACCATATATGCTTAGCCGCTGCTGCAACTGCACCACTTTACCCCTTCCTTTCCCATAAGCTTAAATATTCTTGATCTCGCGGGTTTTGAGATTGCTGAGTCCTCGTGACTCACCAGATACTATCGCAATAGTTGCAGGTGCCGATGATACCAGTGCAGGTGATGCAACCGACCTCAGATGGGAGCTCAAAGAAGATCTTAGTTGTTGCTATGTTTTGGTTTCTTGTTGATCTGTAGTGGAGCCCAGTTGGGACGATTGGGGATCGAGCAGTTGGGTTATCTTCTTTCTTTTGGCTTCGTCCGTAGTCGGACTATATGTGTGTACTCTGAATGATGTATGATTTATTATATGTTCATTGTGTGAAGTGGCGATTGTAAGCCAACTCTTTATCCCATTCGTGTTCATTACATGGGATTGTGTGAAGATGACCCTTCTTGCGACAAAACCACAATGCGGTTATGCCTCTAAGTCGTGCTTCGACACGTGGGAGATATATCCGCATCGTGGGTGTTACAGTAGAGCCCGGCGTAAAAAAACAGCGTGGTAGAGCGTCTCCACTTCTTCCACTTCTGGGTCGGAGACCACACGTAGTAGTACTTAGTTGTATGAACGATACAAAGTGCGACCTGGAGAGAAAGACACGTCTAGTTGGAAGGTCTCAGGGCATACACGTAAACAAATATAAAAGTTAATATGTGCCTCCAACTAATATAGTAGTAGTAGAGTACTTAGACACGTACTCCATAACATCACCGTGCATTGCACGTACAATATTTAGTGGTAGTACATAGTAAGAGACAAATGCCACCCAAGAGTTCCCTTCTCGACCTCCTTTTGGGTGTTTGGTAGAGTGTATGGAGGGTGCATGAGTCCACACTAGTTTAGCACAGATACACTAGAAGCATGCATGAAGAGAGCATGCATGAAGAGGGGTGTTGAGTTGAGCATGCATGAAGAGGGAACAACTATGCTGAGACGAGAACGAAACCAAACACACCCTGTATGCCATGCATGTTCATACCATTTGTGCCTTTCTACTTCACTTACTGCGCTACATTACTCAGGTTCGTACGTCCACTCCTGGGTACATGTCCGTCTCGTAGTTCCAGTGCCACATGTTCTTCATATAGATGGAACGATCATTGCATAACACGTGCGCCTTGATGCTAGATGTCTCGCGTGTTGGCAAAAGGATGAACAAAGCTCACGTAAAAAATAGAGTGGAAGAACATAGATTCCGAATGACCGAGAAGGAGCAAGGAACCTCGTGGTGGAGCGTGTGCACTCATAATATTTAATATTATTCAGCGATATAAAATTAACCAATCATCTCCACAGTGGACTAGAACAGTACGAAAAACGGCAGCCCAGTGTAGTTACATCATACACTAGTACATGGCTAACCCACGCTATCACCATATTTCTTGGCTTCCGTGCGACACCTATATCTAGTAATCTAGCAGACTGTATCGCTTCTCCCTCCTCGTCTCTATCAAAGTGCGGCACGCTAGCGTTTCTGCCGTCTATTGAGGTCGGTTAACTATCACATGTTAGCGACATGCCAAGAGCATTCTAAAAAAATTCCTTTCACATACCGTTTTCAAAAAGAAAAAAATCCTTTCACGTACGAATTTTCATGTATGCTTTCAGCAACTTGCATGTCCTATACTGCTCATGTTTGATACTCTAACTTAGCTAGAGGTTAGACTAACTCATGACTAACCCTGAACTAACTGTAGCCAAAGAGGTGTTTGGGTGACAGAGTTAGATTGATAATAAATGCACTTCATGGAGAGAGAAAAGTGATTTTTCAGTGGTCCCAATGAGAACTATCTCCAGTTAGCACCTCTTCGGTGGGATAGTTTTTTTTTGTGGGTTCGGTGCAACTTGCTCCAATTTAAACCCTCATGCTTGGATACTTTAGGGCTATTTGAGCCCCAACTAGCTCAAACTAACTCTAACCCATGGATCCAAACAAGGCCTACGGCCAGTCTCGACGCGGAGCAGTCGCGTGCACCGGGAAGCGGCGCTCTCTCGGCCGTCGCGCCACTTCAAAGCCGGCGCCAGTGAGAGGTCGCCTCCGCTCTGGCCGGGCATTAATGCGGCACTGACGCTCCAGGCGACACTGACCGTTTCACGCGGGAAGCGTGCGCTGGCAAGGGAGTATAGGTTTTGAACCGTTTCAGGTGTAGTAGTAATGGTAGTTTGCAAAACAACTCAATTATTGCACTGAGTTTCCTAAGAAATTGTGGTAAAAAATGTTGCTCCACAGCCTGCTTCCCTTCTCCTTCCTGCTCGTGATTTACGTGGCCATATTAATGTGGTTGTGTCAAAAAATGTCTCTTCCTGCTCGTGATTTGCGTTATATAATTACAAGCAAGATTCTCGTGCATTGCACGGAACATCAATATGCATATTTTTACAAAACACCTGTTGTGATTGACCCATGCGGGAGTAATCCCATGTGTAAAAACTAATGATATCTCGAGAATTTTATCAGAAAACTGGTATCTCAAGAATGCCATCAAAAAAATTAAAGATGAGAGATAAGGCGAGGAGGAGTGGAGCGTGGTGGTGACTGGTGGTCGGAATGGGCGGAGGCATGGGGATGGACGGCGCTGGCAGGCGGCAGCGGCCACCATGCATGCTAGATTGTTCCAGAGACTTATTCCTTTTTTAATTGCTGAGCAATGAGGTTGCGGGAGATAATGATGTGGAGAGAGGTGCGGGTATCTTTTGTAAAATTATCATAGTTTGCTTCCTATCCGTCGGATATAGATCATACGGTCTGTATTACAAGATGGCAGGCACACCATCATCGCCAACTCATTTTTTTATAAGGGTATACAGATGATAAGTTTGCTGACTACTAAAGTAAAGTGGAATCTGTCCATGTTATGCAAGTAAATAAAGGTGATTGTTTATCATACGGGTAAGGTTGGATGAAGGGTGGTAGGAACAAATGCTCCGCCTAGAGCATCTGTGTGTGAGATGGAGTCTTAGTGTGTGTGGTGTGTGTGTGTGTCATAGAGAGAGAGAGAGTGAGAGAGAGAGAGGAGAGAGAGAGAGATGGAGTCTTAGTTTGTGTGTGTGAGAGAGAGATAGATGGAGTCTAAGTGTGTGTGGGGGGGTGCATGTGTGTGTGTGTGAGAGAGAGAGAGAGAGAGATGGAGTCTTAGTGTTTGTGGGGTGCGTGTGTGCGTGCATGTGTGTGTGTGTGTGTGTGTGTGTGCCCGCGCGCGCGCGCGTGTGTGTGTGTCCCGGGGTCCTCTGTGGCGGATGTAATTTAAGTGTGCATGGCTTCATCATAGAGAGGTGATGTGTATGGCAGAGGCCACCAATGATGGGGTGCGAGAGAGAAAATGCCCGTAGGAGGGAAGAGAAGGTGTGTGCGCGTGAGAGGAGTCGACATCGAGAGAACGTGTTTGTTCGAGAGACACCACGGAAGACTACTATATATCGATGGTGCATGTAGGCGGGAATTAAACAAAGGGATGGTCTTATTGGTTTTGGGGATATAGGGGAAGAGTGAGAGGCGCGCGGGGTGGGGGGGTAGCCAGAAGGAGATTGTTAAGTGTGAGTGTGTGTTTTGCCCATCCAGGCGGAAGTTATGTGCACAAAAGAGGAGAACGATACGATGTGGCGTTAGGATTGAGGGTAATTAACTACATATGGAGACATAGAGACCTTGAACGCGCATGTGTGAGAGGTATACATGTATACGTGGGATGTGTGTGTGTGTGCGCGCGCGCATGATCGAGATAAAAGAAAGAAGACATAAGTCCTAAGATCAACGACATGGGAGAGACGGATCGGTATGACAATATGCATGCATGTGAGAATGCAGGGAAGAAGGCCCGTCAATTGAGCATGTGTTTTTGTCTTTAAGAGATAGTGGCATGGGCTGGAGCATGCATCTATGGAGAGCAGAGGGGGTGAGGCGCAATGATTGTGCAAAAGAGATCAACCTATAAATGCATATGTATGGATAGACATATATAGTGTGGGTGATAGGAAGCAAGACTCCGTGCGAGAAAGAAATGTTGACAGAGAAACTATAGATAGATACAGTGATGGAGATGCTAGCTATAGAGACATCTATTAGTTTGGGTGTCAAAGATAACCGTCGGGTGGTTCAAAGGGTGAAGGTATATATGTTTGAGAGAGGGCACTTGACTACATGCATGTAGAGAGAAACATATGTAGTGTGCATGATAGGAATCAGGAGTGAGGGCGAGAAAGAAGGTTGATGGAGAAACAGATAAATAGAAAGATAAAGATGCTAGCTAGTGTGCTCTAGAGATAGGAGTCGAGCGGATCAGAAGGCTGGGTTATGTGTGTGGGTGTGAGAGAGATAGATAGAGGGTGCATGTGAGTCACATACAAACAAATATCAGAGAGAAATGAGATCCAGAGAGACAGAGTTTTGTGTCTACAAGAGAGAAAGATATTTCACAATGAGAGTGATAGCTAGAGAGACATATGAGGGAATGCAAGATATCTCTAGGGAGAGAGGGTGTGTTTGAGCGACATACAAGAGAACAATGGAGAAATATGAGACCCTGGGAGACAGAGTTTGTGTTTGTGTGTGAGAAAGAGATATTGAAGAGGAAGAGTCGTAGGTTCTCATATCTAAGGAGCGAAAGACATCTCTGTATGAGGGGTGTGCGAGTGGCACACATGGGAATACTTGAGAGAAATGAGACCCCGGGAGACAAAGTTTTGTGTTTGTGTGAGAGAAATAGACTCCACATGGAGAATCATAGCTAGAGACACATAGCAAGGAGCAAGATATACTTAGAGAGAGATAGAGTGATGAAGGTCGATGGAGAGAGTACCGTCAGTGTGTTATGAAGATAAAATATCATTGTCGACATGCAGGTAGCACGAGAGATGCCTGAGAGACGATGAACGCGTATAGGTCCAGAGAGATAGTCCTATATAAGCATGAGTGATAGCTATATGAGATGAATATCTGGATTAAAGGGGATTCAAATATTTAAACTGGAGATCACGACATCGATAATATCATAACGCAAATTGGTGTATCAAACATGCATATTCATTTGAATTTGGGCACACTTGTAATGTTATATAATTTATCAATATTGGTGATCCATAGATTCTTCATTTACAAACAATGCATGGTATATATGCAATTAGTGTCTAAACGGGATTACACTATATGTTGCGTGTGTGAAACACATTATACATGTTTGAGAAGTTAAAAAAACCCGCATGAAACACACATTAATTGGAGACAGTTAGCGAGGAATGCATACATTGGATTTCAACATAAAGTGGTTTCAAATATTTGAAAATCCAAATTGATGGATACAACCTTATGAATCTGAGATCATGCCATTTGTAAACCATATTTATGTATAAACGGTGTTGTGCTTTTGAAAGTATATATGTAAAAAAACATGTATATAGAATGTAATTCCAATTGAAAATGGATCCCGCCCGAAAAAAATAGTAGAATACAAACGGGATTCGAATTGAGTTGGCACGGTAAACGTGCACTGTGCAAAATTTGAACGAAGCGGGGAAAGTCGCAGTAACCGCCCGAAACCAAAATCTGCGAGATGGAAATCACTATTGCTTATCCCTACCGTGCAAAGCCTATCTGCTGGATTTCTATAGGTTTCGATAGGGGTAGGTTTGTAATTTCACCCAAACGTGACGTAACCGCCTCTCACCCGGATTCATACACGGTGGGCGCCAAAACACAGTGTGCCCTCGGCCGAAATCGACTCCCTCCCCGATTCATATTCATACACTGTGGGCGCCAAAAACAAACTCTCCTCGGCAAATATTTGGTGTATGCGAGATTACCGTCCTATCCCCAACCGACTAATGTTGCTGTGATGTAGTAGAAATTTGAAACGGGGGCTAAGTTTGTAAATTACCTCGCATTTGAGACAAGCGCGCCCTGACTACATGGTTCCCCCCCTTCCTCTCTACCTCCCTTTTCCCCATTCGTACTCCGTGGGCGCCAAAACACCCTCTCCACCCCACCCTCCTCCGTCCGCCGCCGTCCGCCACCCCATCCACTGTCGTCCTCCTCCACCATGCCAGAGCTGATACCCTGCCGCCGCCGTCCATTACAAGAGATCAACCTCTCTCATCCATGCCTTCGGACCGGGATCCTTGCATCCCGTCCTCTCACTTTATCCCCGTCGTCGTCCACCTTGCCGGTGCCACTCCTATGACTGTCTTGTCCACCGCGCCCCGCCGCCACCGTCTACCCTCCTAGATCTACTTCCACGCTGTCGACAGCCATCACTACCACAGCACCGTCAAATTCTCACCAGATGCGTACACGGCGCCGCACCAAAGGCGGTACTCTTTCGTATCTGCTCAACTTATTTATCACAGTAAGAAAATAGATCACCATTGCTTTACTCTGATTTCTTGTCTTGGTTGCGAAGTTGCCTTTGTCTGGTTTGCACCTTCAGATCCGCCATGGCACGCTCAACACTATACTCACAATGCTTATGGTTTTCCCCTTTTTATATTCCACACTAGTTAAATCACAGTAGACAAAATTTCAAAATTGGGTCAGTCGATTTTTCAGAGCTCGCTGGAGTTTGCCGGTGCGATCCAAGGGGCTCAGGTGGTTGTGGTGCCTCGCCGAACAAAGAAAACTCGACGCGGGTGGGGGGTGGGGGTGGCGGAGGAACACAGGCGGTGGGGGCTGGTGGTCCGGCCGGCGGCCCGTGCGGTGTTCTGTATGGGAAGAATCACAGACGAGGAAGAAGAAGGGTTAGGAGACGTAGGATCTTCATCCAACCGCCTGAAATGGTCGAGAGACAGCTGGGAGTTGCATTCTTAATGCGCTCTGGTTCATCATGTGTGGGCACTGCGCAACCAACATTTTATTATCCAAAATCTGCTTGCTCTTCTTTACCATGTTCAATAGTGCTGGACTGTATGTGATCGATAGGCTTTCAATTACTAGCGCCAATACAACACCGTATTTTCAAGCCAGTTCCACTTTCCCGATTTATATATCGTGGTTATGGTGTACCCCTGTTATGTACACTATGATCTGCCTAGTTGCTGTGTGCTCTTGTTATCATGGTTTGGCAATAAACTATCTATACAGTATATTATGAACCTATCATCTGCCAGCTATCCTTACTTCTGGAGCCTATTTTTTGTGTACTTGTGCCAGATTATATAAATGCACGCACGATATTACAGCACACATGAGCTCTCTCATCAGAATCCAGTGATAGCACATAAGTGTTTACAGGGGCGCCCCTATATTAGAATATCATCTGCATTACAAAGATAATCTCACAACTATTTATGTTTTCATGGTTCTCAGATATTATACGCAATTACAGTGAATATCAGAATCCGCGCATCAGAAGAATATTGTGGAACACTGCAATGACTTACAAAATTGGCACCAAGGCATTGAGTGCCATTTTGGAAGCAATGAAACTCGTACGCTCCCCACCTGTTGATTCTTGTTCAGAATATCATTCTAATGACTATTCTAACCTCGAGGAGTCAAAGGCAGATGGCCTGTCCTGTTCACCCATCAAGGTGCCTGTTCTAATTTGGCAAGGTTTTATTGATTGCGCGTATCTTGCATATGTTGTCTTGCATTTCTTCTACTTTGTTGCACCACCATCTGCTTAGTTTACTCATCATATAACTCGAGATGCTATGCCCATCCATTATCAATACATATTCCATCTGTCGTCATACCATGTTTTTCCACTCAAATGTTGTTCTTGTGCATCAGACATCAAAAAGGAAGAGGGTGATTGCCGAACCTGAAGGAGCACCAGCAAAGTCCTTGAAAAACGTGGTGGTGCCGGAGAAATCAGACAGCGCCCCACTTATATTGGTTGTACAACCAGTGACACAAAACATAGGACCGACTCCAGCAGACTGTACCCATACTTCACTGGCCACACCACTAGCCCCACCACACAGGACCTGCACTCCAGCAAAAGGTATACCGATTTCATTTGCCATAGCACCAGCCGTACCACAGAAAAATCCCACTCCAGCAAAAAGTACAGCAAGTCCACCGGCCGAAGACCTATCCCAACTGCAGAGACGGCCAATTCCTGCAGATTGGAACCCCATTCCATTTATTCCCAGTTTAAAAGACAATGCTTTCAATGTTGTTAGGGACTACGTGCATATATTCCCATCATGGGAAGATTATAGTGAAGACAAACACCATTTTCACATCTTCCTGTCCAACTTACGTGTAAGTGCTATTATTCATGGTTATTATTTTCCTGTTTTCTGCTGATCGAACACATCAATGATTTACATTACATTGTTGTAACTAGGTGAGGGTCAATCTGGATAGTCATGACGAGCAAAGCTTGCTTGTGCTTTTCAAGGAAGCATTGCAGCAGTATCGGTGTTACCTGAGGAAATCACACTTTGATGGCAAGTCTATAAACGAATTTCCGGTGAAGTCTCCTGTGCTAAATTTAGAAGACATTGAATGGAAAAACCTTGTTATGCACTGGTCTCGTTCCCAGGATGAGGTACTGTCTATGAAATCACATGACAATTTGAACTTCTACTTTTCCGCATGTGCCTTACGGATCTTTTTTGCAGGAAATCAGCTCGAAGAAGAATTCCGGTTTGAAAAGAACGACAGGATATCGCAAATATGCTGCCCGCTGCTTTGCTCTTGTTAGTACCTGTTGTCCTGTATCACTGTACTTGCATACATACCTGGTTCATTATGTGACAGCAGTATGCATGATAGCTTGCTTATCAATTGTTCGCTCCAAATTATCTGATCTGTATGAATGGTTACATTAGTGTAGAATATATCCAATGCCAATGAATTTTTTTAGCTCTGCATTGTTCTTGTAAGTACATGTTGTCCTTTATCAGTGTACTTATATTGACAGGTAGTTGTTCATGTACCATCACTCTGCAGCTTATTTTCCTTTGCCCTCCATTTTCTACACATCAGATCTATATTTACTCTTACCATAAGGTTGGTACTGAAGAAGTTTAGCTGTGCATTGCTCTTGGCTGTGCCTTTTGCCTGTATCGCTGCACATACATTTATAGCTACTTGGTTATGTAGCATCACTCTTCATCTTATCTTAAATATTCTCCATTTTTTCGTATATTATCACATCTATATTTACTCTTAACAAAATGTAGAATAAAGGCAATGCTTATGAAGAACATTCTGTGCTAAACTTCTTGAATTGCCCCCCCCCATCAGCATGGACAAGGGCTTTATAGAGCCTGTCTTCACCAGTAATGTAAGTTTGTCCTTCTCAAGCCTTCAAACTTTGTTGTGTATATTTGGTTAGGCATGACTGCAACAGCTGTTTATTTTTGGTGTTTGCATCAAATTGCATGTTTAAAGTTTATTATGTAGTTCATAAACAAAAGTTTGTCCTTCTCAATTTAAGTTTTCAGTTGTACAACCAAGTTCCTTCTTCATACCATGTAAATTAAACTATACAGAGCAAGTGATCTTCTTTTGCACTGCATGTATGCTTCTGTTCTTCATCCGTAATCCAGTGGTGTGGTGAACCTACCCACTACAGCACAATGTCATATTCTGCAATGTCTTAACTATGAACAATGTCATATCATTCTACTATTATTTAAACCGCCTCTTTATTTGCCAATCTGAAATGGGATAAATTGACAGCACACTAACCATTGATACTTATGAGTTCTTGATCTGTAATCCAGTGGTGTCGTGAAGCTGCCAACTCCTTCACAATGTCAATTCCTGCCATGTCTTGACCTGAACAATACCATATTGTGTTAATGCAATTTTAAACTGTGTCACTTTATTCGTCAGTAAGAAATGTGATGAATTGTCAGCACTGATACTTTTATGTGCAAAACCTGTCATCTGTCTGCTTGTTTATCTTTCAGAGTGAGGAAGATATAAGTGTTGAACAAGCGCAGTCTCATCATCTTGCTCAGCTGCTTGCGCTGCAGCTCCCCAGCAGGGCTAACCTTTCTTGAACTCTATTGAAGTGCTGTCGGTTTTGTATATTATTTTGTCGGCGTGTTTATTTGCACTGGTGGCGATCTTTGATGCCCAGTGTATGTAATCTGCTGTCTGCTTGTGCTTTATTATCATAGTGGCGAACTTTGATGCCCAGTGGATGTAATATGCCGTAATTTCTTTATTGTATAGTCTAGGTTTTTTCTTATTCACGATGCTGCAGTTATTTTACTGTATATATATCCTGTCTTCGCAGTAAACCGGCCAAACCGTAAAATTACGGTACATAATCGGGCCGTCATGCAATCACGATGTATGATCCGCATCATGGGCCCCGTCAAACTGGCCCACTAGTAGATTCGGGCCTTTAATAGGCCGAGTAACCCCCGGCCCTCTTTTCGCAAGAAAACTCAATGGGCTTTTAGGAGGCTGAGAAGTAGGCTGGGCCTGAAACGTGCCGAATAGCTCACGGGCCGGCGGCAGCCCGAAATGGACCCCGGCCCATGATTGTGCGAATCAATTCACGGGCTTTTAACAGGCCAAAGTTGTCTCGGTCCTTGTTTGGCCCAATCAGATATCGGCTGCGAGCAGGCCGGATGCAAACCGGGCCGTAGTTAGGCCCAACTATATGACGGGCTTTTAACAGGCCGAAATTAATATAGGGCCGAAATGTTAAATGGGCCCTTAACAGGCCGAAACTAATATCAGGCCGAATTACTAAATGGGCCTTTAGCAAGTGGGCCCAAAAGCATAGCGTCCAGTCAACAGGCCGAATCTGATATGGGCCATAATTGAGCCCAAAGCCTCTTAAAGGGCCGGACCTGATCTGGGCCGTGATTTGGCCCAGAAAGTGGGAGGCTTTTAACGGGCCGGATCTTATATGGGCCATTACTAGGCCCGGAACGTGGCAGGCCATTAATGGACCGGATCAATTATGGGCCGGCATTTGGCCCAAAACATGGCAGCCAGTTAATGGGCCGGCCTACTAGGGTCCTCAAAATCTTGTGGGCCTACAGCTGGGCCGGCCCATTAATGTCGGCGAAATCTCCTGGGCCTTTAGCTGGGCCGGCCCATTATGATCCGCAAGAATTTTGTGGGCCTTTACCTGGGCCGGCCCATTATGGCACACAAAAATCTTCTGGGCCTTTACCTGGGCCGGCCTATTATGGCCCGCGAAATCTTGTGGGCCTTTAGCTGGGCCAGCCCATTATAGTCCGCAAAATCTCGTGGGCCTTTAACTGGGCCGGCCCATTATGGGCCGCCAAATCTTGTGGGCCTTTAGTTGGGCCGGCCCATTTAAACTTGATTGGCCGTGCCACGTGTCGACGTATCATAGGCGCCTTCTGTCCAATGAGTGGATGGCATCTGTCCCAACGATGAGCCGACACGTGTTTCCTCCAGCCAATGATGATTTTACACGTGGAAAATCCCCATTGGTCGGGGCTGTTAACGGGTTATCGGATCCAAAACCCGACCCGATAGCTTAACGGCGTTCCGTTACGGTGGATGCCACGTGTCGGTCACCCTTGACGAAAGCACTTCTGTAACGCGCGATTTATCGTCATGGAAGTGGACACTTCCGTGATGATAATTTTGGTAATGTCATTGAACACTTCTATGACAGCACAGGTATGACTATCTTGATTCTGTCATAAATTTGTCATGGATGTACATGCATGACAAAAAACGCGACCTACTGTGACAAACATGTATCATCACGAAAGTGTATTTTTTTGTAGTGTTGTAGGCATAGTGGGATGCTTCCATGAATTTAGCCAAGATCGGGCGTCTAAGGATCCCATTGAATGGCTGGGGGAGGTCAACTAAGTCAAACACAATCTTCTCAATCCGGTAGTTAAGCTCTCCTCCAAATGTTACTGGCAACATAATCTTCCCTTTAGGATGACTCACGCCGGGGTTGACTCCTTGAAACGTGCATGTAACCTCTAACTCTTCTTCTGCTATCTGAAGCCTATTGATAACTGCCGGGGAAAGCAGATTTAGTCCGGCCCCACCGTCCTCCAACATATTTGTGACCCTGAGGTTGCGAATTGTTGGAGAAACCAACAAAGGCAGGCATCCTACTGCACTGGTGCGGCTAGGATGGTCCTCTTCGTCGAAGATGATGGGCGTACGGGACCATTTGAGCGGCTTCTAGGCCTTCGGTGCTGGTTCCATGACATTGGCTTCCCGAGCCCATCGCTTGAGTTGGCGATGAGAGGCGTGCAAAGATGCACCTCCGTCAATGGACAGGGCGTCCATGGCCTTCTAAAACTCCTGCTCACTAGTTTCCTCTTCATCCCCCTTGTCACTCTCATCACCATAGACTTCTTTCTCCTAGCCCCCGATGGGTTTTCCTTTGTTTCGAAAGGGCTTGCCGGGGTGATTTGCTCCATTGCCTCGGCCCTTACCGCCGGTGATATATTGACCCTTTTACTTATCTCGCTTCTCATATTATGCTCTCTATCTCTTGAACAACTGCTCGACCAGATAGCACTCCTGAAGGTCGTGGCCCTTGGTCCGGTGGATCTTGCAGTACGACCCATCGCCCTTCCCGGCTTTCTCGGCAGCTGCAGCTTCTCGACAATCGGCGCACGCAGCAACCTCCTTGTCGGGGGCCTCTGTCTTGGCGATCTTGCCAGTACTACGGGTGTCTGACCCTTCGGAAGTCAATACTGCTTTATCCCTTTGCTTCTTACTGCACTTCTTAGGCTTCTTCTGACAGGTGGATTCATCATCATCCTCTGAATCAACATCAATAAAATCTTCTTCTCCACGCAACTTCCTTCCTTCCTCCATCCGGGCACACTTATCCGCTAGGGTGTACAACTCCTTTATAGTCTTAGGCAACCGCATGTTCATCCTGGCACGAATTCGGCGGTTGCGCACATTGGACTGGAAGGCAGCTATCACTGCTGCCTGATGGATATTTGGAATATTTCTATGAACTTTACTGAACCTTTGCAAATACTTACGGAGGGTTTCTCCTTCCTTCTGCTGGACAAGCTGCAGATCGCTGGGGTGGCCCAGATCCTGGTGGCCACCGGTGAAAGCGCCGATGAACTCGTGGCACAGATCTGCCCACGACGAAATGGAGTTCTCCGGCAGGTGCATCAGCCAAGACCTTACGTTGGATTTGAGTGCCAACGGGGAGTAGTTGGTGAACACCTTCTCATCTCTCCCCTGGCAGCCTGAACAACGATGGTGTAGATGCTCAGGAACTCTGTCGGGTTCAGTCTTCTGGCGTACTTCTCAGGTATCTCTGGCTTGAATGTGCGAACGGACAGCAAACAGACTTGTTGCAACTCATGGGTGAAGGCAGGGCAGCCAACCTTGAAGGGTAGGAGCTCGTCAGCACCAAGAGTGGGCTCGTCGACGTTGGGGCCACTGCCCCATCGGCTCGGAGGAGGTTTCCGTGGCATTGCTCGACGACGCACACGTCTCCTCTCCGCCCATCTTTCGGGGTTCGCCGTTGGCCTGGACGTGCCTGAGGATCAGAAGAGGCCATCGAGGCATAATCTGGGTCTTGATTTGGTCGTGCCCGCGCCAGCCGCCGTGGCGGGGATTGCACCATGGGGATGGCCTCCCCCGTGCAGGCAGCGGCATGGGCTGTTGCCGTGGCTTGGGGAGGTCGCGGCGGGGTAGCTCGTCGTGAGCCCTCAGATTCGGTGAAACCGAGCAGACTTTGGATGGTGGCACGCCACTCATCCATCTGCTCAATCACTGGTAGAAACCTTAGCAGCAGCTGAGCCCGCGCCATGGCCTCCGAGGCTGATCTTGGCATAAATGATGACGATGTCGATCGCGCTGTCTCTTGGCTTCTGGCGGAGCTAGTGGCAGCTGCACTACGTCCCCGCTACTATGGTGCAACCACCTGGGCAGCAGGGTGGTGAGGCGGAGGTGCTTGAGGTCCATCAGCCCCATTGGGCGCACCAGTTCGGTCAGCCTGCCCTGGGGAGAGCGCACGCGCAGCAGTCGTGCCTGCGGTGGGGACGGCTTTAAGGCAGTGGATCACCCCGGAACGAGCTCCATCACTGTGGCTATGCCCGTCAATGGCCGGAGCGAGGCCGTCGGGGTGTTGCTGCTGTCGCTGTCCTCCGGCGTCTTCTGCTCCCGCGTTGGCCGCGAGGAGGATGTCAGTGGCGTCGCCTGCCCCAACCACACCCCCTGCAGCGTTCGCTTCATCGTGCATCTTCGCGCCCCCTGCAGCGTTGGAGGCCACGGTAGCGGAGCCTTCGAGGTGGATGGATGAGCTGAAGGAGCTGATTTCTTCTTGGGCGCCATGGTCGATGGTGCCGTCGATGATGCAGATGGCGATGAAGATAACGCGATGCTTACGTCTTCAGGTTCGTGCAAGCGTTCCCCCTACCTGGCGCGCCAAAGATATCGCGGGAAACCATGGCCACCTATGGGACCAGGATGGCCCCTAGCTGGTTCGGCAGGGGGGAGTCGCATTGCACAAAGAGCAGACCAATGCAAGGCAGCACGACAGGGATCACACAGGCAGTTTTACCCAGGTTCAGGCTGCCATGAGGCGTAAAACCCTACTCCTGCTTTGGTGCATTGATTGGGAAAAGGTGGTGGTGGTGCGTAGTACACTTGCCCGGCAGGGTTGCTTCAAGGCAGCGACGACTACGCGCGTACGGGAGTGTGAGTGATCTAAACTTATAACCCCCAGAATCATTGCCATGGGTCTCCTTTTATACATCAAGGGGTTACCACAGTGGCAAATAAGTCAATAGACACTGATATGATAGCAAACAGTGCTATCATCCCTAACTCTGCAGACTGACAGCATGCATTTAATGCGCCGCTTAGTGTCAGGTCATTGGTTGCCTGGCAAGGCTTGCGCACCGTCTTGAGCTTGCGTTGGTTTTCCTTGAAGAGGAAAGGGTGATGCAGAAATAGTAGCATAAGTATTTCCCTCAGTTTTTGAGAACCAAGGTATCAATCCAGTAGGAGGCTCCTCAAAAGTCCCACGCGCCTACACAAACAAACAAAGAACTCGCAACCAACGCAATAAAAGGGTTGTCAATCCCTTCACGGCCACTTGCGAAAGTGAGATCTGATAGAGATAGTATGACAAGATAAATATATTTTTGGTATTTTATAATATAGATAGGAAAAGTAAAGATACAAATAAAAGTAGATGGAAAACTTATATGATAAAAGATAGACTCGGGGCCATAGGTTTCACTAGTGGCTTCTCTCAAGATAGTATAAGTATCACGGTGGGAGAACAAATTACTGTTGAGCAATTGATAGAAAAGAGAATAATTATGAGATTATCTAGGCATGATCATGTATATAGGCATCACGTCTGCGACAAGTAGACAGACTCCTGCCTACATCTACTACTATTACTCCACACATCGACCGCTATCCAGCATGCATCTAAAGTATTAAGTTCATAAAAACAGAGTAACGCATTAAGAAAGATGACATGATGTAGAGGGATAAACTGATGCAATATGATATAAACCCCATCTTTTTATCCTTGATGGCAACAATACAATACGTGCCTTGCAACCCCTATTGTCAATGGGTAAGGACACTGCAAGGTTGAACCCAAAGCTAAGCACTTCTCCCATGGCAAGAAAGATCAATCTAGTAGGCCAAACCAAACTGATAATTCGAAGAGACTTGCAAAGATAACTCAATCATACATAAAAGAATTTAGAGGAGATTCAAATATTTCTCATAGATAAACTTGTTCATAAACCCACAATTCATCGGATGTCGACAAACATACCGCAAAAAGAGTTACATCGAATAGATCTCCACAAGAGAGTGGGAGAACATGGTATATAGATCCAAAAAGAGAGAAGAAGCCATCTAGCTAATAGCTATGGACCCGAAGGTCTGTGGTAAACTACTCACAACTCATCGGAGGGGCTATGGTGTTGATGCAGAAGCCCTCCATGGTCGATTCCCCCTCCGGCGGAGTGCCGACAAAGGCTCCAAGATGGGACCTCGTGGATACAGAAGGTTACGGTGGTAGAAATTGTTTTTCGTTGGCTCCCTGGATGTTTTCAGGGTACGTGGGTATATATAGGAGGAAGAAGTAGGTCGGTGGCTGCCCGAGGGGCCCACAAGATAGGGGGCGCGCCCTGTAGGGGTGGGCGCGCCCTCCACCCTCGTGGCCGCCTCGGCTGCTTCTTGACTTGCACTCCAAGTCCTCTGGATCACATTTGTTCCAAAAATCACGCTCCTGAAGGTTTCATTCTATTTGGACTCCGTTTGATATTCCTTTTCTTTGAAATACTGAAATAGGCAAAAAAAAAGCAATACGGGCTGGGCCTCCGTTTAGTAGGTTAGTCCCAAAAATGATATAAATGTGTAAAATAAAGCCCATAAACATCCAAAAGGGGTAATATAACAGCATGGAACAATCAAAAATTATAGATACGTTGGAGACGTATCAGCTTGCCAGGCTAATTCGCCAGATCCACGCCAGCTCGCTTGACACGTCTCTGGACGGGTGTCATTTGTAGGTTCACTTGGTAGGAAGTGGCCGCCATGTGGTGAATGGCTGGCACTTAATCATCCTGCATCTTGACACCGCACTGATCCATGACGTGGGTCGTGGTGGAGCAGTCGGTGGGGTGATCTGGTCTCCGCGTGTCCCGGCAGCCCTGCCGGGACGCCTTGGTCCTCTTCTTCCGGGGGTGGCCTCGCCCCTTGCAGGGCATGCCTGCCTAGCAAGGGACGCCTCTTCCTTGGTAATATTTTTCTCCACTGCATTAGCCTTAGTTCCTCAAGATCCGTTAGCTTGTTCTTCGAGTCTCTTGGTCTCTTGTTCTGGTGTTTCAATCTTGATCTTGTGCATGTGCACAGTCAGGTCAACAGGCCCTGGGTCTGTTGCACCGACACTTATTTTCATTTTTCTGATTTAGTATGAATTAGTTATGAAGTTTTCAAAGTGATGGTCAAACGGTCAAAGGGCAAAAGCATAAGAGGAGCGAAGTGACTTGGACAGCACTGATGGCTTTTGGAAATTAGGGTAAAACAGTCGAGTGGGACATAACTAGGGGCATAAAACTAATCATCCTTTAAAAAAACATGCAAATGTGATGCACTTTGTGAAGGAAATATGCCCTAGAGGCAATAATAAAGTTGTTATTTTATATTTCCTTATATCATGATAAATGTTTCATGCTAGAATTGTATTAACTGGAAACTTAGTACATGTGTGGATACAAACACAAAACAAAGTGTCCCTAGTATGCCTCTACTTGACTAGCTCGTTAATCAAAGATGGTCATGTTTCCTGACCATAGACATGTGTTGTCATTTGATGAACAGGATCACATCATTAGAGAATGATGTGATGGACAAGACCCATCCGTTAGCTTAGCATGATGATCATTAAGTTTTATTGCTATAGCTCTCTTCATGACTTATACATGTTCCTCTGACTATGAGATTATGCAACTCCCGAATACCGGAGGAACACCTTGTGTGCTATCAAACGTCACAATGTAACTGGGTGATTATAAAGATGCTCTACAGGTGTCTCTGAAGGTGTTTGTTGAGTTGGCATAGATCGAGATTAGGATTTGTCACTTTGTGTATCAGAGAGGTATCTCTAGGCCCTCTCGGTAATGCTCATCACTATAAGCCTTGCAAGTAATGTGACTAATGAGTTAGTTATGGGATGATGCATTATGGAACGAGTAAAGAGACTTTCCGGTAACAAGATTGAACTAGGTATAAAGATACTGACGATCAAATCTCGGGCAAGTAGCATACCGATGACAAAGAGAACAACGTATGTTGTTATGTAGTTTGACCGATAAAGATCTTCGTAGAATATGTAGGAACCAATATGAGCATCCAGGTTCCGCTATTGGTTATTGATCAGAGATGTGTCTCGATCATGTCTACATAGTTCTCTAACCCGTAGGGTCCGCATGCTTAACGTTCGATGACAATTTGTATTATGAGTTATGTGTTTTGGTGACCAAACTTTGTTCGGAGTCCCGGATGATATCACGAACATGACAAGGAGTCCCGAAATGCTCGAGAGATAAAGATTCATTTATTGGAAAGTTATATTCGGACACGGAATGGTTCTAAGTGATTCGGATATATTTTTCTGGAGTACCGAGGGGTTACTAGAACCCTTCGGGGAAGTTTTGGGCCAACATGGACCTAAGGGAGAGAGAGGGAAGCCCGCGGGGGGTGGCCGCACGCCCCCCCCCCTCCTAGGGAGTCTGAATAGGACAAGGAGGAGGGGGCGGCATCCCCCTTCCCTTTCTCTCTCCCTCTCCTTCCTATTCCCTCCAGTGGAGAAAGGAAAAGGGGGGTAAGAACGGTTCTTGCTAGAAGCCCATAGCAGCCACATAAAAATTGACGAAAACAAAGTAGAGGATGTCTAACTTGTTTTTGCAGGGCTTGCTGTGATGTGTATGGTCAAGGCATGATGTGATATAAATTGTTGTATGAGATGATCATGTTCTGTAACAAAGTTATCGGCAACTGGCAGGAGCCATATGGCTGTTGCTTTATTGTATGAAATGCAAGCGCCATATAATTGCTTTGCTTTATCGCTATGAGATAGCAATAGTTGCAAAAGCAATATTTGGCGAGACGAACATGTGATGACACGTTGATAAAGATCAAGATGATGGAGATCATGATGGTACTTTGGAGATGGAGATAAAAGGCACAAGATGATGATGGCTCATGTCACATATTTTGATTGCATGTGATGTTTATCTTTTTTTGCATCTTATTTTGCTTAGTACGGCGGTAGCATTGTAAGATGATCCCTCACTAAATTTCAAGGTATAAGTGTTCTCCCTGAGTATGCACCGTTGCTACAGTTCATCGTGCCGAGACACCACGTGATGATTGGGTGTGATAAGCTCTACGTTCACATACAATGGGTGCAAGCCAGTTTTGCACGTGCAGAATACTCGGGTTAAACTTGACAAGCCTAGCATATGCAGATATGGCCTCAGAACATTGAGACCGAAAGGTCGAACATGAATCATATAGTAGATATGATCAACATAGAGATGTTCACCATTGAAAACTACTCCATCTCACGTGATGATCGGACATGGTTTGGTTGATATGGTTCACGTGATCATTTAGATGACTTGAGGGATGTCTATCTAAGTGGGAGTTCTTTAGTAATATGATTAAATGAACTTTAATTTATCATGAACTTAGTCCTGATAGTATTTGCAAATTATGTTGTAGATCAATAGCTCACGTTGTTGCTACCCTATGTTTTTTGATATGTTCCTAGAGAAAACTAAGTTGAAAGATGATAGTAGCTATGATGCGGACTGGGTCCGTGATCTGAGGTTTATCCTCATTGCTGCATAGAAGAACTATGTCATTTATGCACCGCTAGGTGACAGACCTATTGCGGGAGCAGATGCAGACGTTATGAACGTTTGGCTAGCTCAATATGATGACTACTTGATAGTTTAGTGCACCATGCTTTACGGCTTAGAACCGGGACTTTGAAAAACGTTTTGAATGCCAAGGAGCATATGAGATTTTCCAAGAGCTAAAATTGGTATTTCAGACTTATGCTCGTTTCGAGAGGTATGAGACCTATGACAAGTACTTCGCCTAAAAGATGGAGGAGAATAGCTCAGCTAGCGAGCATGTGCTTAGAATATCTGCGTACTACAATCGCTTGTGGGAGTTAATCTTCCACATAAGATAGTGATTGATAGAGTTTTCTAAGTCATCATCACCAAGTTACTAGAATTTCGTGATGAACTATAATATGCAAGGAATGACAAAAGCGATTCCTGAGCTCTTCGTGATGCTGAAATCGACGAAGGTAGAAATCAAGAAAATGCATCAAGTGTTGATGATTAAACAAGATCACTAGTTTCAAGAAAAGGGCAAAGGGAAATAAAGGGAACTTCAAGAAGAATGGCAAGCAAGTTGTCACTCCCATAAAGAAGGCCAAAGTTGGACCTAAGCCTAAAACTGAGTGCTTCTACTGCAAAGGAATTGGTACCCCAAATATTTGGCAGATAAGAAGGATGGCAAAGTGAACAAAGGTATATTTGATATACATGTTATTGATGTGTACCTTACTAGTGCCCTAGAGGCAATAATAAAGTTGTTATTTTATATTTCATTATATCATGATAAATGTTTATTATTCATGCTAGAGGCAATAATAAATTTGTTATTTTATATTTCATTATATCATGATAAATGTTTATTATTCATGCTATAATTGTATTAATGGAAACTTAGTACATGTGTAGATACATAGACAAAACAAAGTGTCCCTAGTATGCCTCTACTTGACTAGCTCGTTAATCAAAGATGGTCATGTTTCCTGACCATAGACATGTGTTTTCGTTTGATGAACGGGATCACATCATTAGAGAATGATGTGATGGACAAGACCCATCCGTTAGCTTAGCATAATGATCGTTAAGTTTTATTGCTATAGCTTTCTTCATGACTTATACATGTTCCTCTGACTATGAGATTATGCAACTCCCAAATACCGGAGGAACACCGTGTGCAATCAAACATCACAATGTAACTGGGTGATTATAAAGATGCTCTACAGGTGTCTTCAAAGGTGTTTGTTGAGTTGGCATAGATCGATATTAGGATTTGTGAATAATGAGTTAGTTACGGGGTGATCTCTGGGCCCTCTCGGTAATGCTCATCACTATAAGCCTTGCAAGCAATATGACTAATGAGTTACTTACGGGATGATGCATTACGGAATGAGTAAAGAGACTTGTAGGTAACGAGATTGAACTAGGTATGAAGATACCGATGATCAAATCTTGGGCAAATAACATACCGATGACAAAGGGAACAACTTATGTTGTTATGCGGTTTGATCGAAAAAGATCTTCGTAGAAGATGTAGGAACCAATATGAGAATCCAAGTTCCGCTATTGGTTATTGATTGGAGATGTGTCTCGATCATGTATACATAGTTCTTGAACCCGTAGGGTCCGCACGCTTAACGTTCGATGACGATTTGTATTATGAGTTATGTGTTTTGGTGACAAAATTTTGTTTGGTGCCCGGATGAGATCACAGACATCACGGGGAGTCTCGAAATGGTTGGGAGATAAAGACTCATATATTGGAAGTTTATATTCGGATATCGGAATGGTTTCGAGTGATTCAGATATTTTTCCGGACTACCTAGGGGTAACCGGAACCCCCCGGGGAAGTTTTGGGCCAACATGGGCCTAAGGGAGAGAGAGAGAGAGAGAGGGAAGCCCGCGGGGGGTGGCCGCGCGCCCCCCCTCCTAGGGAGTCCGAATAGGACAAGGAGTAGGGGGCGGCGCCCCCCTTCCCTTTCCCTTTCCCTTTCCCTCTCCTTCCTATTCCCTCCGGTGGAGAAAGGAAAAGGGGGGGGCGAATCCTACTTGGACTAGGAGTCCAAGTAGGACTCCCCCCATGGCGCCCCCGTCCTGGCCACCGGCCTCTCTTCCCCCCTCCTTTATATATATGGGCAGGGGGCACCCCAAAGGTACATCAATTGTTCTCTTAGCCGTGTGCGGTGCCCCCCTCCATAGTTTACTCCTCCGGTCATAGCGTCGTAGTGCTTAGGCGAAGCCCTACACGGATCACATCACCAACACCGTCATCACGCCGTGGTGCTAATGAAACTCTCCCTTGGCCCTCTGCTTGATCAAGAGTTCGAGGGACGTCATTGAGCTGAACGTGTGCTGAACTCGGTGTGCCATACATTTGGTGCTAGATCGGTTGGATCGTGAAGACGTTCGACTACATCAACTGCGTTAATCTAACACTTCCGCTTTCGGTCTACGTGGGTACGTGGACACACTCTCCCCCTCTCATTGCTATTCATCTCTTAAATAGATCTTGCGTGAGCATAGGAAATTTTTTGAAATTGCATGCTACGTTCCCCCAACACTTTGGTCTTAGAAAAAGTCCACTACGAAGAACTTTTTAGTACATTCCATTTAAGACAAAATGCATTTTAAAAAACATGCAAATGTGATGCACTTTGGTCTTAACAAGAAGTCCACTACAAAGGACTTTTCAGTACACTCCACTTAAACCAAAATGCATTCAAAAATGTAGTTCTCTTGCCCATCTAATGCAGTGCGGTTTATAGTCTGAAGTAGTGTGGCTTTCTGTATGATGCAGTTCACGCGTCGATTTTGGTGTCGTGAAAAACAATGTCCGCATTTTGATAATTTCAAAACTGCTCTTAAACCATAAGGAATTAGAGAGAGCGTTCTAAATGAAAAGGTTGTGCCTCGTCGATATGTTTCCAAGGTGTGTCATTTGGATCATTTCGATGAGTTATTTAATTTTTTTGTGAAAATACGCTTGTTGTCCCTCATCGGGTGTCGTACTATATTCAAAATTCATCTAAAACCATAAGAAATCTCCGAAAATGTTCTACATATGAAAGTCGCGCCAATTCCATAGTTTTTCAACAGTGTATCGCATGCCTCGTTTCAACATAAGGTTACAAATTGTAGCTAAAACCGTACCGAAAATATCACAAATTTGAAAAACTGAATTTCCGTGTTTTGGTAAATTTGAAACTACTCTTAAAATCTTAAGGAATTAGAGATGGTGTTCTATATGAAAAAGTTGCGCCTCGACGATATTTTTCTCACGACGTATCATTTGCTTCATTCTGACAAGCGTTCTAGAAAAACTTGTGAAAACACGCTCACTGCCACTCGTCATGTGCCGCACAATTTTTGAAACTGCTCTTAAACCGTGAGTAATCTTGAAAAGTGTTCAACATGGTGAAGTTGCCTATAATCCATAGCTTTCCAACGGTGTATCACATGTCTCATTCTGACAAAAAGTTTAAAAAATGAATCGATAACAGTACCAAAAAATTGCATGTAGTTTTTGGTGATGAGAAGTTCACTCGCCTCAGTGTTGCAGTACTCTTGCTTCAAAAATGCCATGCACTTGCGTTGAGCATGCAGTTCAGAAGTGTGTGCAGAATTTTATTCTACTAATATTAGTAGAATATACCAGTTATGTACTTCTGTTTGCCTCTCTTGTTCAGATTGTAATAACAATTTATTAGAAATTAAGCATGCATATCGATTATCGATTATATATATGGGGCTCGACAAAATAACACATCCAAAACCTAGGAGTTGTCGGCAAAGCAATATCGGTTATATAATTTGTTGATTATCGACATTCTACATATAATTCCTCGTTTATTAGCCTGACATTGCATTGAAATTAAATAACTATATACATATGCATCATATATATAGTTAGCCAGCTAGTCGCCACCGGAGGTGCCAGCATTGGAGTTGTCGGTGCGAGGGGACGCCTTATCATCGCAGATGGCCACATGGGTGCATTTCGTAGAGTTGGAGCGGACTACAATGCCGGCAAGGCGACCCCATCACTAGGGAGGCGTTTGGTAGCCTGCATTAGGCCCGGCCACGCCCATGCGGGAAGTTTTTGTCATGTTCGGTTACCAGGGTCGCATTGAAAAGTTGGCCCGCACGGAACTCAAAGCACCTCTCAGCCTACATTTATAGGAACACTCAAATCGGACGTTTCTACCAGGCCAGGCTGAGGCGAGCCACCCTCGAGTGCACATAGTGGGCCCTCTTGCATGAGAGGATGCGAACGGTATACACCATATACGTTGTTTCTTCTTCCACCTTTGGTAAGCTCCTTCTCTAATCTCCTTTCTTAGGTCCCTTCTAATCCACACAACAGTGCATCGATTTGAGATAAGCTCTTCATGAAAAAGATGTGCATCGATGTTATGATTCCATTTTTGTGATCAGTTCATATTTTCGTCAACTATAAATGTTTAATTTCATGCTCATTTTTTGACCTATTTTGGAAGAATTTGGTCAAATTCGTCGCACACGGTCGACCATTCGAATTTTCCTTCGGTCAGTAGTTTCATCTTACAGTTTCACATGACTTTCATGTTGCACATTTTCTGTTACAATGAACGTAGATGATTAAATCTAACTTCTTCCCCGTGAAAAGTATATATGCATATGTGTGATATGTGTTAATGACACTCCTTAATCTCGGTCTCATCTCCTGTGTCCTCCTACACTAGCGTCACCGCCGGTGTCGGCATGTCGCTCCTCTCGGCCTCCTCTCTCGCGTGTTGTTGCACAAGTACCAGCGCCGGTGTCGTTCCTCTCAACCTCCTCCCCCATGTCCTGCTACACTAAATCTATCACCGACGTCATTCCTCTCGGCTTCCTCGCTCGCGTCCTACTACATTAGCGATGTCGCCATCGTGGTTCTCTCTTGCGTGTTGTTGCATTAGCGCCACTGCCGGCATCGTTCCTCTCGGCCTCCTTGCTCACGTCCTACTACACTAGCACGGTTGTCGTTCCTCTCTGTCTCCTCTCTCATCTCCTGCTACACTGAAGTCATCGTCGACGTCGTTCCTCTCGGCCTCCACACTCGCATCCTACTACAATGGCGATGTCGTCATTGTTGTTCTTTTTGACCTCCTCCTCTGCGTCCTAGTACACTGACTTCGTCATCGTCATCGTTCTTTTTGGCATCCTCCTCCACGTCCTACTATGTTGACAACGCCATGGCGGGCACAGAACATTTTTTCACCATCATCCTCTGTCCCAACACCTTCCTACTCGTTACTCCACATGGAATTTCTCTGCGGTGACAGTGCTAGCAAATAGCTCACTGTGCCGCTGATGAGACCGCTCGCCCTCGACTCCGTGCTCGTGGTGTCGGACGCGGCGCCCCGACCACCGCCCACCGCTATCGCTAAAGCACTCAAGCGTAACACTGTGTGTTATGGGTAGTTGACTAGTTGTTAAGTCTTAATCATATTCTCTGCAAGCAACCAAACAACATACACTCATCTGACCACATACAATGTGAGCAACCAAACGTGGTGTGTAGAGGCATCGTTACGATGCAGGGAGAGGACATGTAGGCAACCAAAAGAGTGCAGATGTTGGTTTTTTGCCTGCATTTGCTCAGCCAGGACCAACTGAGACGAGTATGCAAATTGGCAAAAAAAACAATGCAGGTAACCAAAACGCCCTAGAGGCACTCGTGGGGTCGTGTACCGTGATGGCCCCCACCATTATTGAGCACCCTGCATTCTGAAACATAGGCGCAGGGCGGACGGCGTGTCGGTCTGCCTAGGCTCACCTAACAGTCAGACCATGGGGTTCTGGTGGCCGTGGCATGGCATTGGCGTGTGGTTGAGCCGCCTTCAATGTGATCGGCACAGGACTCCTCATATACCAGTTGGAGGAGTGGATCATTGTTGGGCATCTCGTTGGCCATCAATGTCGGGCTAGTATGACATACAAAGGATATGGGGGAGGAATTAATAATGGCGAGAGGGGGCACTGGCGGCGGGGCTTTTTATAGCTGTGGGCATGGCCCGGTTGTACACTTGGCGGGAACAATTATGAGCGGAGGGATAGTTTGGAGGGAATGAGTGCCTGCCATTACTAGGCTTGGTTCCTGGTGAGGAAGAACATGTCAGACTAGTTTGGTCATGGTGCTACATCAATAAGCGGAGCTCATCTTCCTTCCAAACTTCCCTATGTTAAATGCTAGTTATCGCACAAGTTGTTTTTCACGGAACTATGTGCATAGCTAAAACATTTCTTTTAGCAAACTATGTGTTGAATTGACAGAAAATCCTATGCGCCAATGGTAACTATCACAAATGAGTGTCTTAAACTTGTTTGTCTAACTTTCAAATCATCACACACGAGTAATCGTATTAAACGTATGTGAAGCTCTAAGTCATTGCACACACTTTGTTTTTACAAAGCCATTGCCAATCAATGCCCATATTTTCAAAATAGGGATGACGTGCGTTATGCTCAGATATCACACATGCAGTGTTATGGTCAGCGGTGTGCCCACTTACTCACATGGTCTTTGAGGGAGTCCTGGACTAGGGGGTGTCCGGATAGCTGAACTATCATCATTGGCCGGACTCCAAGACTATGAAGATACAAGATTGAAGACTTCGTCCCGTGTCCGGATGGGACTTTCCTTGGCGTGGAAGGCAAGCTTGGTGATACGGATATGTAGATCTCCTACCATTGTAATCGACTCTGTGTAACCCTAGCCCTCTCCGATATCTATATAAACCGGAGGGTTTTAGTCCATAGGACGAACAACAATCATACCATAGGCAAGCTTCTAGGGTTTAGCCTCCTTGATCTCGTGGTAGATCCACTCTTGTACTACCCATATCATCAATATCAATCAAGCAGGAGTAGGGTTTTACCTCCATCGAGAGGGCCGGAACCTGGGTAAAAACATCGTGTCCCTTGTCTCCTGTTACCATCCGCCTAGACGCACAGTTCGGGACCCCCTACCCGAGATCCGCCGGTTTTGACACCGACATTGGTGCTTTCATTGAGAGTTCCTCTGTGTCATCGCTCATAGGCCCGATGGCTCCTTTGATCATCAACAACAACGCGGTCCAGGGTGAGACTTTTCTCCCCGGACAGATCTTTGTATTCGGCGGCTTTGCACTGCGGGCCAATTCGCTTGGCCATCTGGAGCAGATCGAAAGCTACGCCCCTGGCCATCAGGTCAGATTTGGAAGTTTGAACTTCACAGCCGACATCCGCGGAGACTTGATCTTCGACGGATTCGAGCCACAGCCGAGCGCGCCGCACTGTACGATGGGCATGACCTAGCTCTGCCGCCGGACAGTGCCCTGGAGGCCGCACAAGAGTCCGCTCTGACCCTTAACTCGGAGCTGACTGCACCGATCGAGGATGGGTGCCTAGACACCACCTCGGGGGCTGCTACCTCTACGGCGATAGAGCCGAATACCGACCCTGTCCCTTGTGAAGCTCGTGACTCCGAGGTGCCGGACTCCTCGCCGGACTCCAAACCTCCCGCGCCCCTACCAATCGAATCTGACTGGGTGCCGATCATGGACTTCACCGCTGCGAACATCTTTCAGCACTCGCCTTTTGGCGACATCCTGAATTCGCTAAAGTATCTCTCGTTATCAGGAGAGCCCTGGCCGGACTGTGGTCAGGACGGTTGGGATGTGGACGACGAAGAAATTCAAAACCCACCCACCACCCACTTTGTAGCCACTGTCGACGATCTAACCGACATGCTAGATCTCGACTCCGAAGATATCGACGGTATGGACGACGATGCCGGAGACAACCAAGAACTAGCGCCCACAGGGCACTGGAAAGCCACCTCAACTCACGATGTATACATGGTGGATACACCAACAGGAAGCAATAACGAGGAACAACGGGACGCTGCGAGGCATAATTCCCCTGAAAAACAGCCAAAACAGTGACGCAAGCGTCGCCCGAAGTCCCGCCTCGATAACAAAAGCACCCATATCGACCCAGCCATAGAGAAGGGTGAACCAATGGACGACGAACATGCCACCAAGCAACCATCCGAACAAGAGGAATTGGATAAACAGTCCATCCCTGGCGAAAACAACAGTCCGGATGATCTCACGTCGGACACATCATTAGAACAGAAAAATCTTCACAAAAGGCTCGTCACCACTGCACGAAGTCTGAAGAAGCAGAAGCGGAAGCTCAAAACAGCGGAATACATACTCAGAATGAGATGGAGCAAGGTACTCAAGACCGCGGACAAGTACGGCGATAGCCACCAAACAAAGAGCTACCCGAAGCGCACACTATTGCCCGAATTCGACGAAGAGGCCATGGAGCCCCCACAATCAAAAAACAAAGGGTCTTCCCGGTCGGATAGACGACCACATGGCAAACAAAGAGCGGCAAGCGGCGCCGCACACAAGCCGGCACATGATCCACATAAGGATCTTCACAAAAAAGATAGCCCGGTCAGGTCCATCTACGGGCCAAGAAGGAAGGCTCCTGGGAGCAAAACAACACGACGAGTGTTCGAAAATAATGGCACACCTAAATACAGGGGCACCGCACACCCCCTATGTTTCACCGATGAGGTACTGGATCATGAATTTCCAGTGGGATTCAAGCCCGTAAACATAGGGGCATACGACGGAACAACAGACCCCAGAGCCTGGATTGAGGATTACATCCTACACATACATATGGCTAGAGGAGACGATCTCCACGCCATAAAATACCTACCCCTCAAGCTCAAAGGGCCAGCCCGTCACCGGCTCAAAAGCCTCCGGATGCCATTGGAAGTTGGGAAGAGCTCGAGGACACATTTCGGGAAAATTTTCAGGGGACTTATGTCCGCCCTCCGGATGCAGACGATTTAAGTCACATAACTCAACAGCCCGGAGAGTCAGCCCGCAAATTCTGGAATAGGTTCCTTACCAAAAAGAACCAAATAGTCGACTGTCCGGACGCCGAAGCCTTAGCAGCCTTCAAACATAACGTCCGAGATGAATGGCTCGCCAGACACCTCGGCCAGGAAAAGCCAAGGACAATGGCCGCATTAACAAGCCTCATGACCCGCTTTTTCACGGGAGAAGATAGCTGGCTAGCAAGATGAAGCACCAGCGACCCGAGTACATCCGAGGTCCGAGATGGAAAGGCGAAACCACAACGTAAAAGACCAGCGTTGGAATAAGGAAAATAGCCCAAAGAGCACGGCAGTTAACGCCGGGTTCAAAAGCTCTCGGCCGAACAACAAAACACTGCCTCTTAAGGACAACAGTGACGAGCTATCCAATCTAAACAAAATCTTGGACAAGATATGTCAAATCCACAGTAGCCCCGGGAAGCCTGCAAACCATACCCACAGAGATTGTTGGGTCTTCAAGCAGTCCGGCTGACTTAACGCCGAACACAAGGGGCTCGATGCACCAAGTGAGGACGACGATGAACCCCACAAGCAGAGCGCCGGGAAACAAAAGACTTTCCCACAAGAAGTCAAAATAGTGAATTCACTTCAAGTGATAACAAGGAAAAATAGGGCGGCACCTACTAAAGTACGCGCCGCACGGTCCACCCCAGCGGAGTCCCGAAACTGGATGTCAAAACCAATTACTTTCGACCATCAGGATTACTCCAGAGGTATTCGAAACGCAGGATGGACTGCTTTGATATTGGATCCTATAATCGACGGGCTACAGTTTACACAAGTCCTAATGGATGGTGGCAGCGATATAAACCTGCTATACCAGGACTCAATCCGCAGAATGGGGATAGACCCTACCAAAATTCGCCATAGCAACACTTCCTTTAAAGGAGTAACGCCAGGCCCTTATGCCAATTGTACGGGCTCCTTATTACTAGAAGTTGTGTTCGGTTCATCCGACAACTTCCGTCGCGAAAAGCTAATCTTCCATATCGCCCCATTTAAAAGTAGCCATCAAGCACTATTGGGACGCGAAGCTTTCGCCCGCTTTAACGCAATACCGCATTACGCGTCTCTTACACTCAAAATGCCCGGTCCACGCGGTATCATCTCATTAAAAGGTAACTTCGAGTGTTCCTCGACCGCGGAAGAACGTGAGACTGCCTTGACAGCTACACACTAATCCGGCTTTGATGATCAAAGCTCCTAAAACAGGTCATTCAGACCCCGGACACGGTTAGACGAGTCCGGTATAAATAAACAAGGGGCTTACTAGCCACATACCCCTTTACAAGGGGCTGAAAGCATGAACAATGAGAGCCAATAAAGCTCAATTTTATTCATTTTTTAAATCATGCTCCGTTTTAAATACATTTTTCGCACGCTCTTTTTCCAAACTAAGTTCTTCTCTCTTTACAGATGAACAACGTGCTACACCCGTCCAGGATACAGCACAACGGAGACACAGGCGCAGACGTGCAGCAGGGACCCGTTACAAGGATTCTTTTCAGATTAAGACCCTGCGTAAACCTTTTTTACTGTCTCTTGTTGATACACATCCCCCGGTCTCTTACCATAACCGTGGAGGAGGCTGGCGTTTTGGCATCGGCCGCGTCAGAAGTTTTTGCGCGTACCTGGACACTAGGGGCTTAGGGCATTGTTCTGCCCGTCATCATAAAGACCGAATACCTTAGGGAGTGTTCGGCGTCTCGAGTTAGGCCTTATATGCATCAGCTCCGAATCATGTCTTTGGTCAAATGTTGGGTTTGCCCGGCTCCTGTGTTTTGCTGCCTTACGTTCCGCTCTATCGGCTAACGCGGCACCAGGAGAACTACTGCGATTGTGCCCCGGTTCGGCCGGGTGAGCACCTCAGTAGAGAAAGCCGAAAACTGACTGTCATGATATAGCGAGAGACTGGTCAACCACTCGATCGACCACCGGAATGTTTAGAATTCCTCCGCTTTGACGAAGGACCGTTTCCCGGTCAGGCACACACGCGCCCCGAGTTCGGAGAGCGCGGTGCCCCTAGGGGCTATATAGTAGCCCCACCATCGAAATCCTATGGCTAAGTGAAAGTGATAAAGCATTATAGTCCGGTTGCCTAGTTTGCTACGCTATCACCTCCTTCACAGGACCAAGACGTTGGATTAAGTGTGAAAATGCGCCTTTTTGCAAACACCCCCGCACCATGTGCGTGGGGGCTGAAGCCGAAGACTGCCATCTTTCAGGTTATATATACATATACATTAACGGCCGCACAGGAGATATTTCAATACTTGAACGCACAAGTATAAAAAGCCCTTATATTATAAATATAGTTTTACAAATCATACATGTCATTTGAACATAACGTTTTTCGAGCACTGCGACTCTATTAAGCGAGCGCCCCGCAGGACTTCCTCAAAATAGTGCTCGGCGGGTAATCGGCTTCTGTCCGAACCCCGGGATGCAACGTCGGTGGCATCCATCTCTGCCCAGCATGTTTTGACACGGGCGAGGGCCATCCGTGCACCCTCTATGCATGCCGACCGCTTCATCGCCTTGATATGCGGAACCGCATCAAGGAACTGCTGCACCAAGCCAAAATAACTCTCCGGCTTGGGCCTGTCCGGCCACAGATGAGCCACGACATCCTTCATGGCAAGTCCGGACAACCTGTTCAGCTCAGCCCACTCAGCCAATCGATCAGTTAACGGAAGTGGACGCTCCGGACTATGGAATTGAGACCAAAAAAGCTCTTCCATCTCGTGATCCTTTTGGCTTCGGAAGTGCACGACCGCGTCCGCCGCACTCGCCGCCAAATTCAGATAAGTATCCTCCGCACCCCACAACTGGCCCAACTGAGCATACTTCGGGTCCGTAAACTTCCTACGCAGCAGAAAGGGCTTTCCAGCCGCAATATCCCCGGCCTGACGCAGCTCCTCCTTTATAGCCCTCATCGCGGAGCGGGCATCTTTGGCTTCGGCAGTGGCCTTCTTCAGGTCCTCTTGCTCCGCTCGGCGTTCTCTTTCAAGAAGCTCATAGCGGTCGGTAGCATCCTTCAGCTTCACGGCCATTTCGGCCATCTCCTCCCTGCTTCGGCAGTGAGCAGCCTTTTCGGCTTTTAGTTCTTCGGCCGCCTTCGAGGCAGCCGCATCACTCTTTCTGGCTTGCTCCTTGACTCGGGCAAGCTCCGCCCGAAGCTCCTCCATAGCAGCGGCGCCATCTGCATCAAGCATACATATTGTCAGGCGTGGGCATCAGCTCCCTTACCAGGTGACCGCGGAGAAGCCACCTACCTTGTGACTCGTCAAGCCGTTTATTGACCAGCGCAATGTCCGCATCCGCAACGTCAAGTTGCCGCTTCAGTTCGGCAACTACATCAGTCCGACCGGCCACCGAACGCCCCGCCACCTATACGAGAAGAGCGATACCTTATAACTGAGATTATGATCCTCGGCACGCTATCGTTCTCGCCAACATACCGAGTCTCAGGGGCTACTATCTATACAGGGCGCATTCTAAGCGCAAAACTATTAAAAAGTATGGTCATTTTTACGTACCTCAAACCCAATCAGTAAACTTCTGACGGCCTCATGCAACCCGCTCTCAGCGGATGAAATCCTTTCAATCACCGTACCCATTAATGTACGGTGATCTTCTGGGATAGACGCCCTCTCGAGCAGATCCTTCAGCTCCTCCGGCCGTACACCAGTTGGTGTCGAACTCTCCGGCCCCGCCGGACTCGGGGAGACCCTCCGTGATGACACCTCGGGGTCATCCGCCCCGCCTGACGGTGCGGCAGATGGAGGCGTCTCGCTCTCCATCATCTCCGGACGAAGATCCCCCGAAGATGAGCTCTGCTGAGAAGGGCTGAGATCCGAACTACAAGGTAAGAACTTCGGTTATCCTTAGAAATAAAAACGGGGATGTCCCTTATTATGACACTCCTCTTTTCTACTTGCGGCTTGCTGGAGGGCCGATTCCCTTGGGGAAATAGTGCGGCCGGGGTTTCCCCTGACGCAGGACCCTCCAGTGAAGATTTCTTCCACCGCTTTGAGGCCTTGACCTCCGGATCTTCGGAAGTGGTCCTCTTCTCCCCCTGGAGGGAGGGATTCTCGACCCCCCCTTTCTTGAGAGCCTCTTTAGCAGAGGCAGTAGTTTCCCTGTTTCCCCCTTCGCCCTCTTCTAAAGGCACAGCCTCTAGCATCCTGGCTAACACGGGATCCGGCGTGGTCTCAGGGAGGGGGGCCGGACACCTTATTAGCTTTGCTTCTGCTATCCACTCCTGTTCAGGGGACAGCTTTTTACAAGAGCGAGAATTATGATGAATATACAGATAGCACGTCCGGGAAAGGGAACTACTTACTTGAGTATTCGGGCGATTGCAACTTAGGCCGGCATCCTCGGTCAAGTCCAGACACATCTCTTGTGATCCGAAGAACAATTTATACATCTCCACGGGTGTCGCACCCATGAAGTGGCGGAGAGCTCGCGGTCCCTCCGAATTGAATTCCCACAGCCGGAGAGGGCGACGTTTGCAGGGCAGAAGGCGTCGGATCAGCATGACCTGCATCACTATGACCAGAGTGATCTCCCTTTCTTGGAGGTCTCGAATCCGGCCCTGCAGTATTGGTACGTCCTTGGACGGCCCCCAGTCTAGCCCTTTGTTGACCCACGATGCCAGCCGCTGTGGAGGGCCCGGGCGAAATACAGGTGGCGCCACTTGCCTGGTGCCCCTGGGAGCGGTGATGTAGAACCACTCCTGTTGCCACAAACCAAGCTCCTCTTGAAAAGAGCCCTCGGGCCATGGAGCATCGGCCCTCTCGCTTATGACAGCCCCTCCGCACTCTGCCTGTCGCCCCTCGATCATCTTCGGCTCCACGTTGAAGGTCTTGAGCCACAATCCGAAATGAGGGGTAGTGTGGAGGATGGACTCCGGAGCCAAGTCATGGAACTCCAGCCCATAATAGAACATGAGCCCCCTCACGAAAGGGTTCGTCGGGAAGCCTAAACCCCGACGGAAGTGAGACATGAACACCATGCTCTCACCAGGCTCGGGGGTGGGAATGACTTGCCCTTGGGCGGGCAGCCTATGCGAAATCTCGCAGGTTAGATACCTGGCGTCTCTCAGCTTTAGCACGTCCTCTTTCGTGACGGAAGAAGGCATCCATCGGCCCTTTAGGTCGGATCCGGACATTGTCGAAGGTCCGAAGCGCTCGAATCTGAAACCTTGGGTGTTGGAACTCGGGGCGAGGGGCAGATTTGATCAAGGATTGAAGAAAAGAAACTGGCCTTGGTCTCATTATAAAGGGGTAGAATACCAAGAGCCGTCCCCGTGACCGTTTGGAACTCGCCTCCGATGGAGGGGGCGTGGCAACGGGCGCAGTTGGGTTACCCACGTCCGTATTGATGAGAATCCTGGAATAAGGGGACACGATCTCTGCTTTGAGAAGACATGCCAAGGAAACCGCTTCGCTAAACGCGCTGAGGTGGAACAATAAAAACAATTCGAGTAGAGGCTTGGCCGTGGCGCGATGTCATGCTACGAAATATGTTAGCAGATTGAAGTTGTGTAAATATTATTCTCTCTACGGTGGTATGTGGAATTTATTTTGCAGAGCCGGACACTATCCTGGTGTTCACGATCTTCTATGAAGTATTCGGAGGAGGAACCCGCCTTGCAATGCTGAAGACAATATGCGCGCCGGACTCGTTGTCATTGAAGCCTGGTTCAGGGACTACTGAGGGAGTCCTGGACTAGGGGGTGTCCGCATAGCCGAACTATCATCATTGGCCGGACTCCAAGACTATGAAGATACAAGATTGAAGACTTCATCCCGTGTCCGGATGGGACTTTCCTTGGCGTGGAAGGCAAGCTTGGAGATACGGATATGTAGATCTCCTACCATTGTAACCGACTCTGTGTAACCCTAGCCCTCACCGATGTCTATATAAACCGGAGGGTTTTAGTCCATAGGATGAACAACAATCATACCATAGGCTAGCTTCTAGGGTTTAGCCTCCTTGATCTCGTGGTAGATCCACTCTTGTACTACCCATATCATCAATATCAATCAAGCAGGAGTAGGGTTTTACCTCCATCGAGAGGGCCCGAACCTGGGTAAAAACATCGTGTCCCTTGTCTCCTGTTACCATCCGCCTAGACGCACAGTTCGGGACCCCTACCCGAGATCCGCCCGTTTTGACACCGACAGTCTTCATCCCAAAAATGTAACTAATGGGCCAGCCATCGCACACATTTCATTTTCTTGAACGCGATTTTATTTTCTACTATTTGTGATGCATGCATCGCACACAGTTCAATCAAATGTTCTGTGATAGATGTGTCATCTTAGGCCCAATCTGTAGTAGTGGGACTTGTGGTATGAACTATGTGTTCAATTAGAATTTGAGTTTCATTTAAACAAATTTGGATTTGGAACATTGAATACTTGGTCAAACTGATATCAAAGTTTGGGTTTAACTTTTGGGACACAAAGCAAAAGTAAATTTTCAACTTGGAATCCTGGATCAAAAGACATGATCAAGTCAAAAGGCAATTTAAATTGGATTCTAGAACCTCTGCCAAGGCAATGCAAAATAGCTACCATGGTGCATTTTCTGAAACCTCTAACAAGGTAGCAAAAATAATTCCCATGGAAGTAGTTTATCCTATGCTACGTCTTGAGCTTGCGTTGGTTTTCCTTGAAGAGGAAAGGGTGATGCAGCAACAGTAGCGTAAGTATTTCCAATAGTTTTTGAGAACCAAGGTATCAATCTAGTAGGAGGTTCCTCAAAAGTCCCACGCACCTACACAAACAAACAAAGAACTCGCAACCAACGCAATAAAGAGGTTGTCAATCCCGTCACGGCCACTTGCGAAAGTGAGATCTAATAAAGATAGTATGATAAGATAAATATATTTTTGGTATTTTATAATATAGATGCAGAAAGTAAAGATGCAAATAAAGGTAGACTGGAAGCAAATATGATAAGAGATAGACCCGGGGGCCATAGGTTTCACTAGTGTCTTCTCTCAACATAGCATAAGTATTACGGTGGGTGAACAAATTACTGTCGAGCAATTGATAGAAAAGCGAATAATTATGAGATTATCTAGGCATGATCATGTATATAGGCATCACGTCAGTAACAAGTAGACCAACTCCTGCCTGCATCTACTACTATTACTCTACACATCGACCGACTCCTGCCTGCATCTAGAGTATTAAGTTCATAAGAACAGAGTAACGCATTAAGCAAGATGACATGATGTAGAGGGATAAACTCAAGCAATATGATATAAACCCCATATTTTTATCCTCGATGGCAACAATACAATACGTGCCTTGCAACCCTTTATTTCACTGGGTAAGGACACCACAAGATTGAACCCAAAGCTAAGCACTTCTCCCATGGCAAGAAAGATCAATCTAGTAGGCCAAACCAAACTGATAGTTCGAAATTCTGAGAAGATTCAAATATTATTCATAGATAAACTTGATCATAAACCCACAATTCATCGGATCTCGACAAATACACCGCAAAAAGACTTTACATCGAATAGATCTCCACAAGAGAGGGGGAGAACATTGTATTGAGATCCAAAAAGAGAGAAGAAGCCATCTAGCTAATAACTATGGACCCGTAGGTCTGGTAAACTACTCACAACTCATCGGAGGGGCAAGGGTATTGATGTAGAAGCCCTCCATGGTCGATTCCCCCTCCGGCAGAACACCGGCGAAGGCTCCAAGATGGGATCTCACGGATACAGAAGGCTACGGCGGTTGAAATTTTGTTTCGGTTGCTCCCTGGATGTTTTTGGGGTACGTAGGCTTATATAGGAGGAAGAAGTACATCGATGGACACCCAAGGGGCCACGAGACAGGGGGCGCGCCCTCCTATCTCGTGGGAGCCTCGGCTGCTTCTTGACTTGCACTCCAAGTCCTCTAGATCATGTTCGTTCCAAAAATCACGCTCCCGAAGGTTTCATTCCATTTGGACTCCGTTTGATACTCCTTTTCTTCGAAATACTGGAATAGGCAAAAAAACAGCAATACGGGCTGGGCCTCTGGTTAGTTGGTTAGTCCCAAAAATGATATAAATGTGTAAAATAAATCCCATAAACATCCAAAAGGGGTAATATAATAGCATGGAACAATCAAAAATTATAGATACGTTGGAGACGTATCAAGCATCCCCAAGCTTAATTCCTGCTCGTCCTCGAGTAGGTAAATGATAAAAAAGAAATTTTTGATGTGGAATGCTACCTAGCATAATTATCAATGTAATTTTCTTTATTGTGGAATGAATGTTCATATCCAAATGATACAAAATAAAAGTTCATATTAACATGAAAATGGTGATACTTCAAGCATACTAATCAAAGTAATCATGTCTTCTCAAAATAACATGGCCAAAAAAAGTTAACCCTACAAAATCATATAGTCTGGCTGTTGCTCTATCTTCATCACACAAAGTATTTAATCATGCACAACCCCGATGACAAGCCAAGCAATTGTTTCATACTTTAATAATCTCAAACTCTTTCAACTTTCATGCAATACATGAGCGTGAGCCATGGACATAACACTATATGTGGAATAGAATGGTGGTTGTGGAGAAGACAAAAAGGAGAAGATAGTCTCACATCAACTAGGCGTATCAATGGGCTATGGAGATGCCCATTAATAGATATCAATGTGAGTGAGTAGGGATTGCCATGCAACGGATGCACTAGAGCTATAAATATATGAAAGCTCAACAAAAGAAACTAAGTGGGTGTGCATCCAACTCACTTGCTCACGAAGACCTAGGGCACTTTTGAGGAAGCCCATCATTGGAATATACAAGCCAAGTTCTATAATGAAATATTCCCACTAGTATATGAAAGTGACAACATATGAGACTCTCTATCATGAAGATCATGGTGCTATTTTGAAGCACAAGTGTGGAAAAACATATAGTAGCATTGTCCCTTCTCTCTTTTTCTCTCATTTTCTTTTTCTTTTCTCTTTTTTTCTTTCTTTTTTCTTTTTTTTTCTTTGGCCCCTTTTTTTCTTATTTGGCCTTTTCCTTTTTTTTCTTTCTTTCTTTTCTTTCTTTTTGTAAAGTCCGAAGTCTCATCCGACTCGTGAGGGAATCATAGTCTTCATCATCCTTTCCTCACTAGGACAATGCTCTAATAATAAACATCATCACACTTTTATGGATTTACAACTCAAGAATTACAACTCAAAGCTAGAACAAGATATGACTCTATATGAATGCCTCTGGCGGTGTACCGGGATATGCAATGAATCAAGAGTGACATGTATGAAAATTATAAAGGTGGCCTTGCCACAAATACGATGTCAACTACATGATCATGCAAAGAGCAACATGACAAAGGTAATGAGTGTCATATGAACGGAATGGTGGAAAGTTGGATGGCAATATATCTCAGAATGGCTATGGAAATGCCATAATAGGTAGGTATGGTTTCTGTTTTGAGCAAGGTATATGGTGGGTGTATGATACCGGCGAAATTTGCGCGGCACAAGAGAGGCTAGCAATACTGGAAGGGTGAGGTGCGTATAATCCATGGACTCAACATTAGTCAAAAGAACTCATATACTGGTTGCAAAAATTTAGAAGTCATCAAAAACCAAAGCACTACACGCATGCTCCTAGGGGGATAGATTGGTAGGAAAAGACCATCGCTCGTCCCCGACCGCCACTCATAAGGAAGACACTCAATAAATAAATTTATGCTCCAACTTCATCACAAAGCGATTTACCATACGTGCATGCTACGGGAATCACAACCCTTAACACAAGTATTTTTCATAATCACCTCAACTAGCATGACTCTAATATCACTACCTCCATATCTCAAAACAGTTATCAAGCATCATATTGATCATAGCATCCAATTCTTTTTCTATGATAGTTTTTATTATACCCAACTTGGATGTTCATCATTCTAGGACCAACTTTATGACCATAGCAAATACCATGCTGTTCTAAAAGACTCTCAAAAAGGTATAAGTGAAGCATGAGAGACTAGCAATTTCTTCAAAATTAAGACACCACCGTGCTCTAAAAGATATAAGTGAAGCACTAGAGCAAAAACTATCAAGATCAAAAGATATAAGTGAAGCACATAGAGTATTCTAGCAAATCCTAATCAAGTAGGCTTCTCCCAAAAGATGTGTAAAGCAAGGATTATTGTGGTAAGCTAAAAAGCAAAGACTAATGTAATACATGACGCTCCAAGCAAAACACATATCATGTGGCGAGTAAAAATATAGCTCCAAGTAAAGTTACCAATGAACAAAGACGAAAGAGGGGATGCCTTCCCGGGGAATCCCCAAGATTAGGCTATTGGCTATTGTTCAATATCTTGGGGTGCCTTGGGCATCCCCAAGCTTAGGCTCTTGCCACTCCTTATTTCATAGTCCATAAAAGCTTTACCCAAAACTTGAAAACTTCACAACACAAAACTCAACAGGATATCTTATAAGCTCCGTTAGTGAAAGAAAACAAAACCACCACATAAGGTACTGTAATGAACTCATTATTTATTTATTTTGGTGTTAAACCTACTGTATTCCAACTTCTCTATGGTTTATAAACTATTTTACTAGCCATAGATGCATCAAAATAAGCAAACAACACACGAAAAACAGAATCTGTCAAAAACAGAACAGTCTGTAGAAATCTGTAACTAACGCAAACTTATGGAACTCTAAAACTCCTACCAAAATAGCAAGTCCTGGAAAATTTGTTTATTGAACAGAAGCAAAACGAATCAACACAAAATCACGTTCCTGTGATTTAACAAAACTAAATTCGTGCGTGCAAAGTTTCTGTTTTTCAGCAGAATCAAATCAACTATCATCATAGGTTATCCTATAGGTTCTACTTGGCACAAACACTAAGTAAAAGATAAAAACACATCTAAACAGAAGGTAGATGAAAGATTTATTACTAAACAGGAGCAAAAACAAAAAAACATAAAGAAAATTGGGTTGCCTCCCAACTAGCGTGTCACGACCGATTTTCCAATAAAATACTTATTGAGAAACCGATCAATTTAGTCCAGTATGAGGAAAAATCCTTCTGACTGGTAGACAAAATCTTGATACAGTAAGCCAGTAGCATTAAATATATTACATGGTCCAGCTGGGGGTGCTCAACAATTTATTACAGACACGCCAATAATTATACATAAAGGCGGATATGGCACAATGGTTAGGTGGCATACTACTGACTCGTAATAAAAGTGGTGGTGCAAATATCACAGTGGAGTGGAAAACATGACTCCTAAACTGGCAGCTCATCGACCATCGAGGTGAGGCTCGATGAATTTATTCGGGTAGCGGAAGCGGATATAATACAGTGACCAAATCCAGGGTCGCACGAGACTGACTAGCACTCCTCTAGGCGTCGGACTCGCTATCGAACTCTTCATCCATGAGATCGCCTTCGTCAACATCTGGCCAAATCAACAAACCAGGTGAGTACTTGAAAGTACTCGCAAGACAGTTCGGACATAAGATATAACAAATGCATGCATGAATGCGTCATGAGCAATTAGTAATGCACATTCAAATGATTAACTTGCATGACAGTATTAACAATAAGGAAGTCAGGCGGTAGTCCTCCCGAAATCCACAAAAAAATAAATGAGCACCGATCGGGTGTCTGGAGCGACGCCTCGAAGGGTGAATAAATAAATAAATCATGCCGCAGTCGGGCGTCTAAGCGACACCACATAAAGGGCTTACGTTCGTGGTCGTAGCGACATCACAGAAAGGGCTTATATTGAAAGACATGCGTTCTACAGTCGGACGTCGTAGCGACATCACAGAAAGGGCTTATATTGAAAGTAAATAATAACACTGCCACATTCGGACGTCTGAGCGACATCGCAGAAAGGGCTTATATTAAAAGTAAATAACAATTCTGCCACAGTCGGATGTCTGAGCGACATCGCAGAAAGGGCTTATATTGAAAGTAAATAATAACACTGACACAGTCGGACGTCTGAGCGACATCGCAGAAAGGGCTTATATTAAAAGTAAATAATAATACTGCCACAGTCGGACGTCTGAGCGACATCGCAGAAAGGGCTTATATTAAAAGTAAATAACAATACTACCACAATCGGACGTCTGAGCGACATCGCAGAAAGGGCTTATATTAAAAGTAAATAACAACACTGCCACAATCGGACGTCTGAGCGACATCGCGAAAAGGGCTTTAAATTTATTATTCATATCTGTTAAACTTGCAAGAGTAATACTCATAGGAAAATATTCAACATATGATAATAAACGGGTTAGTCCATCCACAGGAAATAAACATTTAACCGGAATTAACACCCATGTGATTCTCCGGAGTTTCTGTCACCAAGATTGACACTCGACAATATAAGTGAACACAGTACTTGGACATGGATAAGATGATTCAAAGGAATTTTTGACTCTGCAGAGTTTGTAATAAAATGTCCACAGCCAATGGATTTTCGTAGTCTCGAAGGACTAGTTCCGTTTACGGTATTTCGGAAGAAAACACATCTAACCAGTACACACCCATTCAACCTCACGATGCCAGGAATCACCCTAGATAGCGTTCAAGAAAAACTTTGAGACTAGGAGATCACAATCTCGAATAGCATGGGATCAAATTTATATACGCGCGCTCTAAGGGGTGCCCCCCTCTCGGTCCCAACCAGAAACACCCATGCCCACTGACTGGATGACTGGCTTTAATACAGGGCCATGGAACCATCATCACGGCCTCTCGATTTGGTGTGTACCAGGAAAGCGGTTTGCAACTTACTAAGCCATATCCCTTGCGGAAAAACATGTGCTAGTACAGGAAGGGAAAACGGATGGAAACTGGACTGAATCATTTGACACTTGAGTCAAATAGTCTGGCATAAGACTGGCATGCTACAACACTGCCATCTTACCCGTCCTCATGCCATCACATGGCCATGCAATCTCATATCCAACAACTCATGGATTTTCAAAACTCACTTGCCTCATCTATGCATGTAATATGACTTTCATCAAGATGCTCATAAACATGCCATGAAACTATTCAATGCAAACAATGCCAAGACGCTCATCATATCAAAATTTCAAACATGCTTGCCTGGTTCGGAGTAGTCGGAGCCTAGCTCGGTGAAGTTCGCGGTTCCGTCACCTCCTTCGGTATATATGGTATACAGAAATACACGCACTATTGTAAATACCGTGAGGTGCACAAAAGTATTCCAAATATTTTTCAAATAAATCTGACAAAAAACTAGATAAATTTTTAAAGAGGACAGAAAAAGAATCAAACAAAAATCCTTCTCTGTTTAAAAGTTATAAGGGTTTTAATTCAGGGACCTTTCTGTAATGAAACAGAAACTTCCTAGGGGTTGAACAGAAAAAGACCAAAAAACGTTTCAGACTGAAGGCGTACTTGCCCGATTACGTTTTCAGAAAATGGTTCGAAAAAAACAGAATAGAGAGGCTGACAGGCGGGTCCCTCCTGTCAGGTTTGAAAATTCGAACGGAGAGAACAGAGCTCGTCGACGCCCGAGAGCTACGGTGCTCGCCGGCGGCGATCCACGGCGAGGCAGGGGGATCAGGTGGTACCTCCGAGCTTAGCGTGTCCTTCCGCGTCGGTGGGTGGTGGTGGTGGTCGTCGGCGAGCACCACGTCGACGGCGACCATTGCTCCGGCGGACGGCGGCTCGGGTGGAGTTGGATCTCGTCGGGGGAGTGCTGCGGAGATCAAATTGAAGTTGGGGTTAGCTCTCTGGGTGCTCGAGGAGATCGCTGATGAGGTTTGAGCATCGGGGAGGGCCGCACCGGAGTGAATCAAGATGGTGGCCGAGGTGGATCGGGGCGGCCGGAGTTGGGGGAGGAGACCTCCTCGAGGTCCTCCTAGTGGCCTGGCGGAGTGTTGGTGAGGTGCAGTGGTGGTGCGTGCTCGAGAGCAAGCTCGGGGCCCCTTTTTATAGGCCATCCGAGGCGGTGGCCGTGAACGGAGTTCTCCAGTGATGGTTACGGTGGCGCAGAGCTTGGTCGGGGAAGTTTAGGGGGTTGAGCGTCAGCGTGGAGATCCACTGGTCCCGTTTAGGCGCTAAACGAGTTCGGATTAGTTGCTTTGGGTGGGTTTCGACGAAACGGGGCGGCGTGGGCCCGTCAGCGGCAGAGGGCACGCCCTGTGCTTGCCGGGCCACGGTGACGGTGCTGCAGGGGTGCGCTGGCATGCATGAGCCACGCGGAGATCTAGGGAGCGTTGGGCGGCGCAGAACGGCGTAGCGAGCCAGTGCTGGCTCCGTTGGCCGCCACGGGTGGCTCTGCCACAGCAGAAGCTGCCGGCGTCGGCGATGCTCGCCGCCACTGACACCTGTGTCCGTCCAAGAGGGCGTGCGGTGCTCTGGCCAGGGAGAAGGGGCCGTGCGCAACGCGCCAAGGTGCATGGGTGATCGGTGACAAGTCACTGACGAAAACGACACTGAAGATAACTCTAAACTATGAACTTTTCTGAAAGTGCACAGTAACAGTGTCGGCCAAGTGCGCGACGAAATGATTTTGGCATGTGGGAAATTTTCCTTGAGCTGATATTTGGTGGGGTGGCCTCTCATTGCATTTGGGGGCTGCCTCAATTTTGGTATAATTTTTGGAGAAGAGGAGATATAAATTTCACCAAATTTGACAAATCTGGTCCAAATTTGGAGAGGCTGAAATTTGAAAATTTTGAAAAGAGGAAGAGTGGATCTTGATGATTCTAGGTTGTGGGTGCTAAGGACTATCCAGAGGAGTGGGTTTGAGATCAAAACTCAAAGGCAATTAGGTACTTGCTTTGTAAATCGTCTAGGCTTAAAATAAATGACAGATTTGATTTGGGGAATAAAACAAATGAAATAAAATCCAAAAATGAGTTGAACTTGTTGGAACAGAATATTTGGATTGCCCCAAAGTAGAAGGAGGGGTTTTGGGAAGATTTACCACATGAGGCATGGTAAAACCATGGATGGTTTCAATGTAAGAGAAGTCCCAAAACTCCTAGGTTTTCTTTTTAAAAGAAAATAAACCCCAAAAAAATTGAGAAGGGGACAATCAGAAGAAAGGTTTTCAATAACCAAACACCAGGGTTGAAGAAGATATCAAAAATAAAAATCCTTGCCAAGGGGAAAAGTTTTGAGAGAGAGGTTTTTGGAAGAATTTAAATGGCCTTCTTCAAATCCAACAAAGTTTTTGCTGAAAACCAAATAAAAAAAATTTGGAGTGTCACAACACCTACCCCCTTAGGAAAAATCTTGTCCCCGAGATTTCAGTTGATCCTTAAATAAGTGTGGATGCTCTGTCCGAAGAAAATCCTCTCTTTCCCAAGTGGCTTCACTCTCGGTGTGATTGCTCCACTGAACTCTGAAAAACTTGATGATTTTCTGTCGGGTCCTTCTTTCAGACTCCTCCAATATTTTTATTGGATGTTCCCGATAGGTAAGGTCTAGTTGCACGTCAATGTTTTCATGGGATACTTGCTTCTCTGGGTTGCTTACGCACTTCCTTAATTGCGAGACGTGGAACACATTGTGGATATTGGATAATTCTTCGGGTAAGTCTAGCTGGTAGGCTACCGTGCCCCTTCGTGCCACTATGTAGAATGGTTCGATGAATCTTGGTGCTAGCTTCCCCTTAATCTTGAATCGTTGCAGGCCCCTCATAGGAGATACTCGTAGATATACAAACTCATCGGGTTCGAAAATGATTCCACGATGTTTCTGATCGTAATAACTCTTCTGTCGGCTTTGAGCTGTCTTGAGTCGGTCCCTGATTAGCTTGACCTTTTCATCGGCTTCTTTGAGCATGTCTAGGCCGAAGATACGGCTGTCTCCGGTCTCTGACCAATTTAGCGGGGTACGACATCTCCGCCCGTACAAAGCTTCAAATGGTGCCATTTGCAGGCTGGCCTGGTAACTGTTGTTGTATGCGAACTCTAAGTATGGCAAGCTTTCCTCCCAACTAGTTCCATAAGTGAGGACACATGCTCTCAGCATGTCTTCTAGAATTTGGTTTACGCGTTCAGTTTGTCCGTCAGTCTGGGGGTGGTATGCTGTACTGAAAGCTAGTTGAGTTCCCAGAGCCTGTTGCAGGTGATCCCAAAATCTGGAGATGAATTGTGTGCCCCTATTAGATATTATGGTCTTTGGAACTCCATGTAAGCAGACGATACGGGAAAGATAAAGCCTGGCAAGCTTCTGAGTGGTGTGGGTTGTCTTCACGGGGATGAAGTGTGCTACTTTAGTCAGTCTATCTGTGATGACCCATATGGCATCATTTCCGTGTCGTGACCGAGGTAGCCCAACAATAAAATCCATCCCAATCTCGTCTCATTTCCACTCGGGTATCTTATTTGGTTGTAATAGCCCGGCCGGTTTCTGGTGCTCGGCCTTGATGCATTGACATGAGTCACAACACGCAATAAACGTGGCTATGTCCCTTTTTATACCGTGCCACCAAAATGTTTCCTGAAGATCCTTGTACATTTTTGTTCCTCCGGGATGGATTGAATACGGAGCGGTGTGGCCTTCAGCTAAGATTTGTTGTTTAAGGTCCTCGATATTTGGTACGCAAAGTCTATTTCCGTACCACAATATTCCCTGCTCATCGATAACGAATTCTGAGGCCTTGCCCAAATTCACTTTCCGTTTAATGCCTTCAATGCTGGGGTGCCCATGCTGAGCCTCTTTAACCTTTTCTATCAAGGTAGGTTGTATTTCTAAATTTGACACACTGCCTTCGATGACCATTATTAAGTTGAGTTTGGCAAACTCCTGCTGAAATTCAGGTCTCAGGTTTGGTAGGTTGTCGTTGTTCGGACTGGGGTTTCGACTTAAAGCATCTGCCACTACATTTGCTTTTCCTGGATGGTAGTGGATCCCAACATCATAATCCTTTACTAATTCCAACCAGCGTCGTTGCCGTAAATTCAGTTCCGGTTGTGTGAAAATATACTTGAGGCTTTTATGGTCCGTGTATATTTCACAACGGTTTCCAAGTAAAAAGTGTCTCCATTCCTTGAGTGCATGAATAACTGATGCTAACTCCAGGTCATGAGTAGGATAATTTTCCTCATGCTTGCGAAGTTGTCTGGAAACATACGCGACTACCTTGCCTTCTTGCATCAATACACATCCGGGGCCCTTCTGGGATGCGTCACAATACACCTTTAAATTCTTGTGTATGTCTGGCACAATTAATACTGGTGCTGTCATTAATTTCCTTTTTAGTTCTTGGAAACTTTTCTCGCAAGCTTCCGTCCATTCAAACTTCTTGTCTTTCTTGAGTAGCTGCGTCATTGGCTTTGCTATAGTGGAAAATCCTTCAATAAATCTTCGGTAGTAACCTGCCATTCCCAAGAAACTTCGTACGTCCGTTACGCTAGCTGGTGGTTTCCAGCCAAGTACGGCCTTGACTTTTTCCGGGTCTACGGCAATACCTTCTTGGGTCAGTACGTGGCCCAGAAAACCTACCTGCTTTAACCAAAATTCACACTTGCTGAACGTGGCGTACAATTGATGTTTCCTGAGTTCTCCTAGTACAATTCTGAGATGTTCAACGTGCTCTTCTGGTGTCTTGGAGTATATCAGAATATCGTTGATGAATACCACAACAAACTTGTCCATAAACTTCATAAATACTTTGTTCATGAGGTGAACAAAATATGCGGGGGCGTTCGTTAGCCCAAATGGCATTACTGTGAACTCATACAGTCCGTATCTGGAGGTGAAGGCTGTCTTGGGGATATCTTCTGTTCGTACTTTTAATTGATGGTATCCCGACCTTAAGTCAATTTTTGAGAATACCTTGGCCTGAGCGAGCTGATCAAATAAATCATTTATCCGTGGCATCGGGTATTTGTTCTTGATTGTGACCATGTTAAGTGCTCGATAGTCTATACACAATCTCAGTGTTCCATCCTTCTTTTTGGCAAATAAAATTGGTGAACCCCAAGGTGAGGAGCTGGCGCGAATATATCCTTTGTCCAGTAATTCTTTTATTTGCTTCTTCAATTCTACCAATTCGGATGGTGCCATTCTGTATGGTTTCTTGTATATGGGGGCGGTTCCGGGTGCTGGCTCAATGCTGAATTCTATCTCTCGGTATGGTGGCATGCCTGGTAGTTCTTCGGGAAATACGTCTGGAAATTCACACACTATTGGAACCTTGCTTAATTCAGAAATATCCACCTTGTTCAATCTCGGTTGCCGGGATATTTTTCTCTCTTTGGCTGAAACTTTTATTGTCTTCCCATGGTGGTGGGTGAGAATTACGGTCCGGTTGAAGCAGTCAATAAAACCTTTGTTGGTGGTTAACCAATCCATCCCTAAGATGACATCCAGTCCTTTATTCTCCAATACAATAAGGTTGGCGTGAAACTTCAATCCTTCAAACTCAATAACCACACCTTGGCAGTAACTTTGGGTAACTTGCTTAATTCCAGGGGACTTGATGATCATGGATTTTTCCAAGGGAAGCATCGAAAAATTATTTTGCAAAGCAAAACTTTTCGAAATGAATGAGTGAGAAGCTCCAGAATCAAACAAAACCATGACAGGTATTGTGTTGACAGGGAACGTACCGAGTACGATATCCAGGGCATTTTGTGCTTCCTCTTTGGTCATGTGGTTCAGATGACCCTTCCTGTGGTTGTTATTGGGGTTGAAATTGTTACGCTTTGGCGCTGAATTATTGCCACCGTTGTTCGGCTTTGGGGTCGAGTTCCTTGGCTTGAGGCACTGCTTGGCATAATGCCCTTCTTCTCCACAAGCGTAGCAAGTAACGCCTGGGTGATATGTGACCTCCTTGTCCCTTGAATGGAAATTTTTGACTGGGCGTGAGACATTTGTTGTGGGTTTGTGTGTCCCACCTTTCTGAAAATCCATCTTGCTTCGGTGGTTGCGAGCAAGATTAGTCTGGTCCCTTTTTCGCTTGCGGAATCCTCCAAGCTGCGTCTCTCATTTTCCAAGGTAATGGCCTTATCCACCAGCATTTTAAAATCTGGGAAGGTGTGCACAACCAGCTGGCATTTGAGCGCGGGTGCCAGACCGTCTAGGAATTTTTCCATCTTCTTGCTTTTAGTCATACGCTCTTCATTGGCGTAGCGAGACAATAGAGTAAACTGATTGTTGTGTTCTGACACCGTCATGGTCCTCTGTTTGAGGTCATCAAATTCTCTCTTCTTCATCTTCATAAGACTTTTAGGAATATGCGCCCCACGAAAACCTTCTTTGAACTCCTTCCAGGTTATATTATTTTTGCTGGGGTGCATGTTTAGGAAATTTTCCCACCACGATGCAGCTGCTCCAGTGAGATAGTGTGGTGCATATAGTACTTTCTCAAGATCTGAACACTGTGCAATAATTAATTTTCTTTCCATGTCTCGAAGCCAGTCCTCGGCCTCAAGAGGTTTGTCAGTATGAGAAAATGTTTGGGGACGCGTCTTCTGTAGCTTAGATAACTTGGATTGCTGCTGATACTGTCCATGGTGATTTCCCATATTGATGACTTGGTTCATCATTTCCTGATGTTGTTGCTGACTTTGCTCATAAAGGCGGCACATTTGGGAAAGTGTTGTTTCACTGTCCTATTGACTTGACTGCCCCTGTGTGAAATTGTTGCTTGGTTGTGTGCCATAATTTTCCTCTGGCGGTGTTGGCATGGAGCGCGTCCAAGGACGAGACATTTTTCACTCTGGGGATATATTTTGTAAAACTAATAAGAAAGGGAAAAGAGTCGCAAAAATTCAATAAATGCATAAATACTGGGAAATTTTTAAATGTTCCAGGATTTCTCAAGAAAACAAATCGATTGCGCACGGAGAAGGACTGCTCATTACATATCTTACACGCAGGCGGTAATTATACAATACATCACTCAGGATATGCGTACATATTCCTGACATGTTATTTAGGCTAGTGCACTTCTCCAGTTCCTACATGATGCGCAAACAAGCTACTTCTCATAACTTATGTACATAAGAACATATCGTACAGAGTGGTACATCGCATGACGGCTAAGCGTACTCAGTCGGAGATGGTGAGGATCTCCTTTGCCCTGCCAAGGGTGAGGCGCAGTGAGGCTGGGGACTCAACCTCCTCCTCGCTGATAGGCTCCAGACATGAAGCGCTGCGCTGAGTAGATGGAGCGGGTGCCATATGCGGAGCAACACGAAGCGGTGTGGGCGCAATGGGTGGTGCAGAGCGGACTGGAGTGGGCGCAATGACTTGGTTGAATTCCTCGGTGGAAGGCAGGAGACGAGTAGTGGCGAGAGTGGTAGGTGCATAAGATGCTGAGGACGGGACGAAAGTCAGTGGCGGTGCAGCGTGCAGGAGCTCCCTCCTGTTAGCGGCACAGCCATGGACTGAGTCCATGCGGGTAGCCACGAAGTCGTCCACCAGGCTGTCGAAGGCTGCCTCCAGAGCCCGGAGATACTCGATAAGCATCTCAAAAGCCTCGTCTCGTTCTCCTCTGGGGCAAGAGAACACGTAGTGACAGGCGTATGGCACGTGGCATGGAAGGTAGCGGTAACGACGAGTCTTCATTGAAGGAAGGACATCCCAGAGACGAGCTATCGCCTCACGGGCTGCCATCTGCATAGCATGCTTCTCCGTAGGCATGGCTCTTCCTAAGAACCGGAAGCGGCGTAACTCAACACGCCCTCCCTTGAATTGCACCGCGGCCTGGTGCATGGTCAGACTGTCGTTGACTTTGTGCTGATAGAGTGTGAAGACTGGGCGCATAGATGGCCCCATCGCGACCTGGATGATGAAGGAGAGAAGCTTGACGAACCCATTAGGCACGTTGGCGAACATCTGAGACTCGCAGTTGTTGTCAGCCATCTACAAAAGTAGGCAAAAATTCTGAGTGGTCAGGTCATAAATTTATGCTGACTGTCAAAAAATGACTACATTTGCAAAAATAACAATTAGCTCTATCATGCTAATAACCGATTAGCGATCGCGCCTAGTGGCTTCCTATAGTCAGCCTGGCTCTGGTACCAAGCTTTTCACGACCGGTTTTCCAATAAAATACTTATTGAGAAACTGATCCTTTTAGCCCAGTATGAGGAAAAATCCTTCTGACTGGTAGACAAAATCTTGATACAGTAAGCCAGTAGCATTAAATATATTACATGGTCGAGCTGGGGGTGCTCAACAATTTATTACAGACACGCCAATAATTATATATAAAGGCGGATATGGCACAATGGTGTGGTGGCATACTACTGACTCGTAATAAAAGTGGTGGTGGAAATATCACAGTGGAGTGGACAACATGACTCCTAAACTGGCAGCTCATCGAGCGTCGAGGTGAGGCTCGATGAATTTATTCGGGTAGCGGAAGCGGATATAATACAGTGACCAAATCCAGGGTCGCACGAGACTGACTGGGACTCCTCTAGGCGTCGGACTCGCTATCGAACTCTTCATCCATAAGATCGCCTTCGTCAACATCTGGCCAAATCAACAAGCCAGGTGAGTACTTTGAAAGTACTCGCAAGACAGTTCGGACATAAGATATAACAAATGCATGCATTAATGCGTCATGAGCAATTAGTAATGCACATTCAAATGATTAAGTTGCACAACAGTATTAACAATAAGGAAGTCAGGCGGTAGTCCTCCCGAAATCCACAAAAAAATAAATGAGCACTGATCCGGTGTCTGAAGCGATGCCTCGAAGGGTGAATAAATAAATAAATCATGCCGCAGTCGGGCGTCTAAGCGACACCACATAAAGGGCTTACGTTGAAAGTAAAAGACATGCATGCCACAGTCGGACGTCGTAGCGACATCGCAGAAAGGGCTTATATTGAAAGTAAATAATAACACTGCCACAGTCGGACGTCTGAGCGACATCGCAGAAAGGGATTATACTAAAAGTAAATAACAATTCTGCCACAGTCGGACGTCTGAGCGACATCGCAGAAAGGGCTTATATTGAAAGTAAATAATAACACTGCCACAGTCGGACGTCTGAGCGACATCGCAGACAGGGCTTATATTAAAAGTAAATAACAATACTGCCACAGTCGGACGTCTGAGCGACATCGCAGAAAGGGCTTATATTAAAAGTAAATAACAACACTGCAACAATCGGATGTCTGAGCGACATCACGAAAAGGGCTTTAAATTTATTATTCATATCTGTTAAACTTACAAGAGTAATACTCATAGGAAAATATTCAACATGTGATAATAAATGGGTTAGTACATCCACAGGAAATAAACATTTAACCAGAATTAACACCCATGTGATTCTCTGGAGTTTCTGTCACCGAGATTGACACTCGACAAGATAAGTTGAACACAGTACTTGGACATGGATAAGATGATTCAAGGGAATTTTTGACTCTGTAGAGTTTGTACTAAAATGTCCACAGCCAACGGATTTCCATAGTCCCGAAGGACTAGTTCCGTTTACGGTATTTCGGAAGAAAACACATCTAACCAGTACACACGCATTCCACCTCATGATGCCAGGAATCACCCTAGATAGCGTTCAAGAAAAACTTTGAGACGGGGAGATCACAATCTCGAATAGCATGGGATCAAATTTATATACGCGTGCTCTAAGGGGTGCCCTCTCTCGGTCCCAACCGGAAACACCCATGCCCCCTAACCGGATGACCGGCTTTAATCCAGGGCCATGGAACCATCATCACGGCCTCTCGATTTGGTGTGTACCAGGAAAGCGGTTTGCAACTTACTAAGCCATATCCCTTGCAGAAAAACATGTGGTAGTACAGGAAGGGAAAATGGATGGAAACTGGACTGAATCATTTGACACTTGAGTCAAATAGTCTGGCATAAGACTGGGATGCTACAACACTGCCATCTTACCCATCCTCATGCCATCACATGGCCATGCAATCTCCTATCCAACAACTCATGGATTTTCAAAACTCACTTGCCTCATCTATGCATGTAATATGACTTTCATTAAGATGCTCATAAACATGCCATGAAACTATTCAATGCAAACAATGCCAAGACACTCATCATATCAAAAGTTCAAACATGCTTGCCTGGTTCGGAGTAGTCAGAGCCTAGCTCGGTGAAGTTCGCGGTTCCGTCACCTCCTTCGGTATCTACGGTATACAGAAATACACGCACTATCGTAAATACCATGAGGTGCACAAAAGTATTCCAAATATTTTTCAAATAAATCTGATAAAAAACTAGATAAAATTTTAAAGAGGATAGAAAAAGAATCAAACAAAAATCCTTCTCTGTTTAAAAGTTATAAGGGTTTTAATTCAGGGACCTTTCTGTAATGAAACAGAAACTTCCCAGGGGGTTGAACAGAAAAGGACCAGAAAACGTTTCAGACTGAAGGTGTACTTGCCCGATTATGTTTTCAGAAAACGGTTCGAAAAAAACAGAATAGAGAGGCTGACAGGCGGGTCCCTCCTGTCAGGTTTGAAAATTCAAACGGAGAGAACAAAGCTCGTCGGCGCCCGAGAGCTCCGTTGGTCGCCGGCGGCGATCCATGGCGAGGCAGGGGGATCGGCTGGTACCTCCAAGCTCAGCATGTCCTTCCGCGTTGGTGGGTGGTGGTGGTGGTCGTTGGCGAGCACCACGTCGACGGCGACCCTTGCTCCAGCGGACGACGGCTCGGGTGGAGTTGGATCTCGTCGGGCGAGTGCTGCGGAGATCAAATTGAAGCTGGGGTTAGCTCTCTGGGTGCTCGAGGAGATCGCTGACGAGGTTTGGGCGTCGGGGAGGGCCTCATAGGAGTGAATCAAGATGGTGGCTGAGGCGGATAGGGGAGGCCGGAGTTGGGGGAGGAGACCTCCTCAAGGTCCTCCTAGTGGCCTGGCGGAGTGTTGGTGAGGTGCAGTGGTGGTGCGTTCTCGAGAGCGAGCTCGGGGCCCCTTTTTATAGGCGATCCGAGGCGGTGGCCATGAACGGAGTTCTCCGGTGATGGTTACGGCGGCGCAGAGCTTGGTCGGGGAAGTTTAGGGGGTTGAGCATCAACGTGGAGATCCACTGGTCCCGTTTAGGCGCTAAACGAGTTCGATTAGGTGCTTTGGGTGGGTTTCGACGAAACGGGGCGGTGCGGGCCCGTCGGCGGCAGAGGGTGCGCCCTGTGCTTGCCGAACCACGGCGACGGTGCTGCGGGGGTGCGCTGGCATGCATGAGCCACGCGGAGAGCTAGGGAGCGTTGGGCGGCGCAGAACAGCGTAGCGAGCCGGTGCTGGCTCCGTTGGCCGCCACGGGTGGCTCTGCCACCGCAGAAGCTGCCGGCGTCGGCGATGCTCGCTACCACCGACACATGCGTCCGTCCAAGAGGGCGTGCGGTGCTCTGTCCAAGGAGAAGGGGCCATGCGCAACGCGCCAGGGTGCACGGGTGATCGGTGACAAGTCACTGACGAAAACGACACTGAAGATAACTCTGAACTATGAACTTTTCTGAAAGTGCACAGTAACAGTGCCGGCCAAGTGCTCGACGAAATGATTTTGGCATGTGAGAAATTTTCCTTGAGCTAATCTTTGGTGGGGTGGCCTCTCATTGCATCTGGGGGCTGCCTGAATTTTGGTAGAATTTTTGGAGAAGAGGAGATATGAATTTCACCAAATTTGACAAATCTGGTCCAAATTTGGAGAGGCTAAAATTTGAAATTTTTGAAAAGAGGAAGAGTGCATCTTGATGATTCTAGGTTGTGGGTGCTAAGGACTATCCAGAGGAGTTGGTTTGAGATCAAAACTCAAAGGCAATTAGGTACTTGCTTTGTAAATCGTCTAGGCTTAAAATAAATGACAGATTTGATTTGGGGAATAAAACAAATGAAATAAAATCCAAAAATGAGTTGAACTTGTTGGAACAGAATATTTGGATTGCCCCAAAGTGGAAGGAGGGGTTTTGGGAAGATTTACCACATGAGGCATGGTAAAACCATGGATGGTTTCAATGTAAGAGAAGTCCCAAAACTCCTAGGGTTTCTTTTTAAAAGAAAATAAACCCCAAAAAATTGAGAAGGGGACAATCAGAAGAAAGATTTTTAATAACCAAACACCAGGGTTGAAGAAGATATCAAAAATAAAAATCCTTGCCAAGGGGAAAAGTTTTGAGAGAGAGGTTTTTGGAAGAATTTAAATGGCCTTCTTCAAATCCAACAAAGTTTTTGCTGAAAACCAAATAAAAAATTTTGGAGTGTCACATAGCGCTATCGTTTAAAGCCCCTAGCTAGTCATAAAAGCGAAGATAGATCTAAGTAGTGCCAGCTTTGGCACTTGGAGAGGAGGATCTCCTTTCTATGGCATTTATTCTTCTATTTAGGGTAATCACATGGCCATTAATGGATGAAGTAAGATTAAGCACGTTACGGAAGTTTGCTTCTAAACTAGACTTCATATCTTTGATAATTTCATTTTGATAAAAGCACAAGATAGTAGTTGATTCAACCTTATCATTCATAGGGTGCCCAAATATGGTTTTCATTTTTTCATAAGTATCTATAGCATCTCCTTCAAGAAAACCTTCTTCGAAAATAGAATTTAAAACTTGTTTAAAAGAAGCGGGCAAGCCAACATAGAAACTTTTTAAGTAAATTTCAATTTGATATTGTGGCACATAGCTAGCTCGAATCCTTAATAACCTATCCCAAGCATCTTTTAAAGACTCATCAAGTAAATAGCGAAAAAATTTAGAGTCATCCTCATCAAAATTATTCAAGCTCTCGTTGGTGACCCCGGTGGGTCTTTCTATAGCATCATTATTTATGAGCTTAGAGAGGACAGAGGGGATATCCAAGGCACCAGAACCTAGGAAAGAGCCCTTATTTCTTTTTGATTCGGCCATGGCAACAGGAAGGCAAATGGAAAAAGAGAGGAGGAGATTCGGAAAGAGAGTGCAAATAAAACGGCAAGGGTGAAGTGGGGGAGAGGAAAACGAGAGGCAAATGGCAAATAATGTAAATGCGAGGGAGATGAGTTTGTGATGGGTACTTGGTATGTCTTGACTTGAGCGAAGACCTCTCCGGCAATGGCGCCAGAAATCCTTCTTGCTACGTCTTGAGCTTGCATTGGTTTTCCTTGAAGAGGAAAGGGTGATGCAGCAATAGTAGCGTAAGTATTTCCCTCAGTTTTTGAGAACCAAGGTATCAATCCAGTAGGAGGCTCCTCAAAAGTCCCACGCACCTACACAAACAAACAAAGAACTCGCAAACAACGCAATAAAGGGGTTGTCAATCCCTTCACGGCCACTTGCGAAAGTGAGATCTAATAAAGATAGTACGATAAGATAAATATATTTTTGGTATTTTATAATATAGATGCAAAAAGTAAAGATGCAAATAAAGGTAGATTGGAAGCAAATATGATAAGAGATAGACCCGGGGGGCATAGGTTTCACTAGTGGCTTCTCTCAAGATAGGATAAGTATTACGGTGGGTGTGCAAATTACTGTCGAGTAATTGATAGAAAAGCGAATAATTATGAGATTATCTAGGCATGATCATGTATATAGGCATAACGTCCGTAACAAGTAGACCGACTCCTGCCTGCATCTACTACTATTACTCCACACATCGACCGACTCCTGCCTGCATCTAGAGTATTAAAATCATAAGAACAGAGTAACGCATTAAGCAAGATGACATGATGTAGAGGGATAAACTCAAGCAATATGATATAAACCCCAACTTGTTATCCTCAATGGCAACAATACAATACGTGCCTTGCAACCCTTTCTGTCACTGGGTAAGGACACCGCAAGATTGAACCCAAACCTAAGCACTTCTCCCATGGCAAGAAAGATCAATATAGTAGGCCAAACCAAACTGATAATTCGAAGAGACTTGCAAAGATAACTCAATCATACATAAAAGAATTCAGAGAAGATTCAAATATTATTCATAGATAAACTTGATCATAAACCCACAATTCATCGGATCTCGACAAACACACCGCAAAAAGAGTTTACATCGAATAGATCTCCACAAGAGAGGGGGAGAACATTGTATTGAGATCCAAAAAGAGAGAAGAAGCCATCTAGCTAATAACTATGGACCCGTAGGTCTATGGTAAACTACTCACAACTCATCGGAGGGGCAAGGGTGTTGATGTAGAAGCCCTCCATGGTCGATTCCCCCTCCGGCAGAACGCCGGCGAAGGCTCCAAGATGGGATCTTGCGGATACAGAAGGTTAAGGCGGTGGAAATTGTGTTTCGGTTGCTCCCTGGATGTTTTTGGGGTACGTAGGCTTATATAGGAGGAAAAAGTACGTCGGTGGACGCCACAGGGGCCCACAAGATAGGGGGCGCGCCCTATAGGGGGGCGTGCCCTCCTATCTCTGGGAGCCTCGGTTGCTTCTTGACTTGCACTCCAAGTCCTCTGGATCACGTTTGTTCCAAAAATCACGCTCCCAAAGGTTTCATTCCTTTTGGACTCCGTTTGATATTCCTTTTCTTCGAAATACTAAAATAGGCAAAAAAAACAGCAATACGGGTTGGGCCTCCGGTTAGTAGGTTAGTCCCAAAAATGATATAAATGTGTAAAATAAAGCCCATAAACATCCAAAAGGGGTAATATAATAGCATGGAACAATCAAAAAATTATAGATACGTTGGAGATGTATCATCCTACTATTTCAATTCTAAATTGTGGACTCCAATAGAACAACATCAAGTCACATCAAATAGAATAGCACATGGCCCGACGAGTACTAAATCAATTTACAAAAGAACTCAATTTATTTGGACTTATAGTATGAACAATATGTTCAATTAGATGGGCTTGTAAAAGTCAATCCTAGGTCAAACTAATACAAAGTTTTTGTTTAACTTTTGGACACAGAGCAAAAGTAAATTTTCAAGTTGGAATCATGAATCCGAAGCCATGATCGATTCAAATGAAAATTTCAATTGGATTCCAAAACCTCTGCCATGGCAATGCAAAATAGCTACCATGGCAGCACTTTGTGAAACCACTGCTATGGTAGCAAAAATTGTTCCTATGAGAGAAATTTATGCTGCTATTTCAATTGTATTTGAATTTCAAATATATAAATTGTGGACTTAAATAGAATGACATGTAGCCAAATCAAATATTGATGTATTTCTTCAATAGGAGGTAAATTCTTAACATCTTCAGCTTTAATACCTTTTTCTTTCATAGATTTCTTTGCCTCTTGTATATCTTCAGGACTGAGAAATAGAACTCCCCTCTTCTTCAGAGTTGGTTTAGGAGTAGGTTCAGGAGCTAGCTCGGGAGTTGGCTCAATTGGCTCAGGAATTGGCTCAGGAAGAGTCCAATTATTTTCATTAGTCAACATATTACTCAATAACAATTCAGCTTGGTCAACTGTTCTTTCCCTGAAAACACAACCAGCACAACTATCCAAGTGGTCCTTGGAAGCATCGGTTAGTCCATTGTAAAAGATATCAAGTATTTCATTCTTCTTAAGAGGATGATCAGGCAAAGCATTAGGTAATCAGAGAAGCCTCCCCCAAGATTGTGGGAGACTCTCTTCTTCAATTTGCACAAAATTATATATTTCCCTCAAGGCAGCTTGTTTCTTATGAGCAGGGAAATATTTAGCAGAGAAGTAATTTATCATATCCTGGGGACTACGCACACATCCAGGATCAAGAGAATTAAACCAAGTTTTAGCATCACCCTTTAATGAGAACGGAAATATCTTAAGGATATAATAATAGTGAGACTTCTCATCATTAGTGAATAGGGTGGCTATATCATTTAACTTAGTAAGATGTGCCACAATAGTTTCAGATTCATAGCCATAAAAAGGATTAGATTCAACCAAAGTAATAATTTTAGGATCAACAGAGAATTCATAATCCTTATCAAAAACACAGATAGGTGAAGTAGCAAACGCAGGGTCATGTTTCATTCTAGCATTCAGAGATTGCTGCTTCCATTTAGCTAATAAATTCTTAAGATCATATCTATCATTGCAAGCAAGAATAGCTCTAGCAGCTTCTTCATCCATAACATAACCCTCAGGAACAACAGGCAATTCATACTTAGGGGGAGAACCTTCATCATCACTATCATCAATAATTTCATTCTCTCTAACCCTAGCAAGTTGTTCATCTAGAAATTCACCTAATGGCAAAGTAGTATCAAGCATAGAAGTAGTTTCATCATAAGTAGCATGCATAGCAGAAGTGGCATCATCAATAACACGCGACATATCAGAATTCATAGCAGTTGCAGGTTTAGGTGTCGCAAGCTTACTCAAAACAGAAGAAGAATCTAGTGCAGAGCTAGATGGCAGTTCCTTACCTCCCCTCGTGTTGAGGGGAAAATCTTAGTTCTTTCATCTTTCAAGTTCTTCATAGTGATCAGCAGATATAAATCCCAAGTGACTCAAAGAATAGAGTTATGCTCCCCGACAACGGCACCAGAAAATAGTCTTGATAACCCACAAGTATTGGGGATCGCAACAGTTTTCGAGGGTAGAGTATTCAACCCAAATTTATTGATTCGACACAAGGGGAGCCAAAGATATTCTCAAGTATTAGCAGTTGAGTTGTCAATTCAACCACACCTGGATAACTTAGTATCTGCAGCAAAGTATTTAGTAGCAAAGTAGTATGATAGTAATGGTAACCGTGGTAAAAGTAACCATAGCAGTTTTGTAGTAGTTGTAACAATAGCAACGGCAAAGTAAATAAGCAAAGCACAATATGTGAAAAGCTCACAGGCATTGGATCAGTGATGGATAATTATGTCAGATGTGATTCCTCATGTAATAGTTATAACCTAGGGTGACACAGAACTAGCTCCAGTTCATCAATGTAATGTACGCATGTATTCCGAATATAGTCATACGTGCTTATGGAAAATAACTTGCATTACATCTTTTGCCCTACCCTCCCGTGGTAGCGGGGTCCTAGTAGAAACTAAGGGATATTAAGGCCTCCTTTTAATAGAGGACCGGACCAAAGCATTAGCACATAGTGAATACATGAACTACTCAAACTACGGTCATCACCGAGAAGTATCCCGATCATTGTCACTTCGGGGTTGTCGGATCATAACATATAATAGGTGACTATAGACTTGCAAGATAGGATCAAGAACTCTCATATATTAAGGAAAACATAATAGGTTCAGATATGAAATCATGGCACTTGGGCCCTAGTGACAAGCATTAAGCATAGCAAAGTCATAACAACATCAATCTCAGAACATAGTGGATACTAGGGATCAAACCCTAACAAAACTAACTTGATTACATGGTAAATCTCATCCAACCCATCACCGTCCAGCAAGCCTACGATGGAATTACACACGCATGGCGGTGAGCATCATGAAATTGGTGATGGAGGATGGTTGATGATGACGACGGCGACGGATCCCCCTCTCTGGAGCCCCGAACGGACTCCAGATCATCCCTCCCGAGAGAGATTAGGGCTTGGTAGCGGCTCCATATCGTAAAACGTGATGAAACTTTCTCTCTGATTTTTTTCTCCGTGAAACCAAATATATAGAGTTGGAGTTGAGGTCAGTGGAGCTCTAGGGGGCCCACGAGGCAGGGGCGCGCCCAGGGGAGGGGCGCGCCCCCCACCCTCATGGACAGGGTCTGAGCCCCCTGGTCTTGATTCTTTTGCTAGTATTTTTTATATTTTCCAAAAGTTATCTCCGTGCCCAAGGAGGCAAAGATACAAATATGATAAGAGATAGACCCGGGGGCCATAGGTTTCACTAGTGGCTTCTCTCAAGATAGCATAAGTATTACGGTGGGTGAACAAATTACTGTCGAGAAATTGATAGAAAAGCAAATAATTATGAGATTATCTAGGCATGATCATGTATATAGGCATCACGTCCGTAACAAGTAGACTGACTCCTGCCTGCATGTACTACTATTACTCCAGACATCGACCGACTCCTGCCTGCATCTAGAGTATTAAGTTCATAAGAACAGAGTAACGCATTAAGCAAGATGACATGATGTAGAGGGATAAACTCAAGCAATATGATATAAACCCCATCTTGTTATCCTCGATGGCAACAATACAATACATGCCTTGCAACCCTTTCTGTCACTGGGTAAGGACACCGCAAGATTGAACCCAAAGCTAAGCACTTCTCCCATGGCAAGAAAGATCAATATAGTAGGCCAAACCAAACTGATAATTCGAACAGACTTGCAAAGATAACTCAATCATACATAAAAGAATTCAGAGAAGTTTCAAATATTATTCATAGATAAACTTGATCATAAAACCACAATTCATCGGATCTCGACAAACACACCGCAAAAAGAGTTTACATCAAATAGATCTCCACAAGAGAGGGGGGGACATTGTATTGAGATCCAAAAAGAGAGAAGAAGCCATCTAGCTAATAACTATGGACCCGTAGGTCTATGGTAAACTACTCACAACTCATCGGAGGGGCAAGGGTGTTGATGTAGAAGCCCTCCATGGTCAATTCCCCCTCCAGCGGAGCGCCGGCGAAGGCTCCAAGATGGGATCTCGTGGATACAGAAGGTTACGGTGGTGGAAATTGTGTTTCGGTTGCTCCCTGGATGTTTTCGGGGTACGAATGCTTATATAGGAGGAAGAAGTACGTCGGTGGACGCCCGAGGGGCCCACAAGACAGGGGGCGCACCCTCCTATCTCGTGGGAGCCTTGGCTGCTTCTTGACTTGCACTCCAAGTCCTTTGGATCACGTTCGTTCCAAAAATCACGCTCCTGAAGGTTTCATTCCGTTTGGACTCCGTTTGATATTCCTTTTCTTCGAAATACTGAAATAGGGAAAAAACAGCAATACGGGCTGGGCCTCCGGTTAGTAGGTTAGTCCCAAAAATGATATAAATGTGTAAAATAAAGCCCATAAACATCCAAAAGGGGTAATATAATAGCATGGAACAATGAAAAACTATAGATACGTTGGAGACGTATCAAGCATCCCCAAGCTTAATTCCTGCTCGTCCTCGAGTAGGTAAATGAAAAAAAAAAGAAATTTTTGATGTGGAATGCTACCTAGCATAATTCTCAACGTAATTTTCTTTATTGTGCATGAATGTTTAGATCCAAATGATACAAAATAAAAGTTCATATTAACATGAAAATGGTGATACTTCAAGCATACTAATCAAAGTAATCGTGTCTTCTCAAAATAACATGGCCAAGGAAAGTTATCCCTACAAAATCATATAGTCTGGCTATGGCTCTATCTTCATCACACAAAGTATTTAATCATGCACAACCCCGATGACAAGCCAAGCAATTGTTTCATACTTTAATAATCTCAAACTCTTTAAACTTTGACGCAATACATGAGCGTGAGCCATGGACATAGCACTATATGTGGAATAGAATGGTGGTTGTGGAGAAGACAAAAAGGAGAAGATAGTCTCACATCAACTAGGCGTATCAACAGGCTATGGAGATGCCCATTAATAGATATCAATGTGAGTGAGTAGGGATTGCCATGCAACGGATGCACTAGAGCTATAAATATATGAAAGCTCAACAAAAGAAACTAAGTGGGTGTGCATCCAACTCGCTTGCTCACGAAGACCTAGGGCACTTTTGAGGAAGCCCATCATTGGAATATACAAGCCAAGTTCTATAATGAAAAATTCCCACTAGTATATGAAAGTGACAACATATGAGACTCTCTATCATGAAGATCATGGTGCTATTTTGAAGCACAAGTGTGGAAAAAGAGATAGTAGCATTGTCCCTTCTCTCTTTTTCTCGCATTTTATTTTTCTTTTCTCTCTTTTTTTATTTTTTCTGTTTTTTTCTTTTTCTTTGGCCCCTTTTTTTCTTTATTTGGCCTTTTCCTTTTTGCTTTCTTTCTTTTTTTTCTTTTTGTAAAGTCCGAAGTCTCATCCCGACTTGTGGGGGAATCATAGTCTTCATCATCCTTTCCTCACTAGGACAATGCTCTAATAATAAAGATCATCACACTTTTATGGATTTACAACTCAAGAATTACAACTCAAAGCTAGAACAAGATATGACTCTATATGAATAACTCCGGCGGTGTACCGGGATATGCAATGAATCAAGAGTGACATGTATGAAAATTATGAAGGTGGCCTTGCCACAAATACGATGTCAACTACATGATCATGCAAAGAGCAATATGAGAAAAGTAATGAGTGTCATATGAACGGAACGGTGGAAAGTTGCATGGCAATATATCTCGGAATGCCTGTGGAAATGCCATAATAGGTAGGTATGGTGGTTGTTTTGAGGAAGGTATATGGTGGGTGTATGATACCGGCAAAAGTTACGCGGCACAAGAGAGGCTAGCAATAGTGGAAGGGTGAGGTGTGTATAATCCATGGACTCAACATTAGTCAAAAGAACTCATATACTTGTTGCAAAAATTTAGAATTCATCAAAAACCAAAGCACTACGTGCATGCTCCTAGGGGGATAGATTGGTAGGAAAAGACCATCGCTCGTCCCTGACCGCCACTCATAAGGAAGACACTCAATAAATAAAATTGTGCTCACCGGCAAAAGTTACGCGGCACAAGAGAGGCTAGCAATAGTGGAAGGGTGAGGTGTGTATAATCCATGGACTCAACATTAGTCAAAAGAACTCATATACTTGTTGCAAAAATTTAGAATTCATCAAAAACCAAAGCACTACGTGCATGCTCCTAGGGGGATAGATTGGTAGGAAAAGACCATCGCTCGTCCCTGACCGCCACTCATAAGGAAGACACTCAATAAATAAAATTGTGCTCCAACTTCATCACAAAGCGGTTCACCATACGTGCATGCTACGGGAATCACAACCCTTAACACAAGTATTTTTCATAATTACCTCAACTAGCATGACTCTAATATCACTACCTCCATATCTCAAAACAATTATCAAGCATCATATTGATCATAGCATCCAATTCTTTTTCTATGATAGTTTTTATTATACCCAACTTGGATGTTCATCATTCTAGGACCAACTTTATGACCATAGAAAATACCATGCTGTTATAAAAGACTCTCAAAAAGGTATAAGTGAAGCATGAGAGACTAGCAATTTCTTCAAAATTAAGAAACCACCATGCTCTAAAAGATATAAGTGAAGCACTAGAGCAAAAACTATCAAGCTCAAAAGATATAAGTGAAGCACATAGAGTATTCTAGCAAATCCTAATCAAGTAGGCTTCTCCCAAAAGGTGTGTACAGAAAGGATGATTGTGTTAAACTAAAAAGCAAAGACTAATGTAATACATGACGCTCCAAGCAAAACACATATCATGTGGCGAGTAAAAATATAGCTCCAAGTAAAGTTACCAATGAACAAAGACGAAAGAGGGGATGCCTTCCCGGGGAATCCCCAAGATTAGGCTATTGGCTATTGTTCAATATCTTGGGGTGCCTTGGGCATCCCCAAGCTTAGGCTCTTGCAACTCCTTATTCCATGGTCCATAAAAGCTTTACCCAAAACATGAAAACTTCACAACACAAAACTCAACAGGAAATCTTATAAGCTCCGTTAGCGAAAGAAAAGAAAACCACCACATAAGGTACTGTAATGAACTCATTATTTATTTATTTTGGTGTTAAACCTACTGTATTCCAACTTATCTATGGTTTATAAACTATTTTATTGGCCATAGATGCATCAAAATAAGCAAACAACACACGAAAAACAGAATCTGTCAAAAACTAAAAATCCTACCAAAATAGGAAGTCCTGGAAAATTTGTTTATTGATCAGTAGAAAAATCAATCAACGCAAAAGCGCATTTCTGTGATTTAACAAAACTAAATTTGTGCGTGCAAAGTTTCTGTTTTTCAGCAGAATCAAATCAATTATCATCATAGGTTATCCTATAGGTTCTACTTGGCACAAACAGTAATTAAAAGATAAAAACACATCTAAACAGAATGTAGATGCAAGATTTATTACTAAACAGGAACAAAAACAAAAACATAAAGAAAATTGGGTTGTCTCCAAACTAGCGCTATCGTTTAACGCCCCTAGCTAGGCATAAAAGCGAAGATAGATCTAACGAGTGCCATCTTTGGCACTAAATTCATAAGTAGCCCGCATGATAGATTCATAAGGTAATTTGACTTTCTTTCTTGGAAAGTGCTCCATGCCTTTTTTAATGGAAATTGGAATCTAATATTCCCTTCCTTCATATCAATAATCACGCCAATCGTTCTAAGGAAAGGTCTACCAAGAATAATAGGGCAAGAAAGACTGCAATCTATATCAAGAACGATAAAATCTACGGGCACCAAATTTCTATTTGCAACAATAAGAACATCATTGATCCTTCCCATAGGCTTTTTAATGGTGGAATCTGCAAGGTGCAAATTTAAACAGCAACCGTCAAGATCATGGAAACCTAGAATATCACATAAAGTTTTCGGAATCGTGGAAACACTAGCACCGAAATCACACAAAGCAAAACACTCATGATCTTTAATTATAATCTTTATAGTAGGTTCCCACTAATCATTAAGTTTTCTAGGTATAGAAACTTCCAAATTAAGTTTTTCATCATAAGATTGCATCAAGGTATCAACAATATGTTTGGTAAAAGCTTTATTTTGACTATAAGCATGAGGAGAAATAACAACGGATTGCAACAAGGAAATACAACCTTCTAAAGAACAATTATCATAATCAAATTCCTTGAAATCCGAGATAGTGGGTTCAATGCTATTTAAAGTTGTGACCTCTCCAATCCCACTTTTACCAAATTTAGCATTAAGATCTAAAAACTCCGAATTCTTGGGACGCCTTCTAGGCAAAGTTGATTCTTCATCAGTCCCATAATTATCAAAATTCATATTGCAAAACATAGATCTAATAGGAGACGCATCAATAACTTTAAGATCCTCATCATTATTCTCATGGAAACTAGAAGAACACGCCTTTATAAAGCAATTTTCTTAGCACGCAATCTAGCGGTTCTTTCTTTGCACTCATCAATGGAAATTCTAATTGCTTTGAGAGACTCATTGATATCATGCTTAGGAGGAGAAGATCTAAGTTTAAGAGAATCAACATCAAGCGAAAGTCTATCAACGTTCCTAGCCAAATCATCAACTTTGAGCAATTTTTCTTCAAGCAAAGCATTAAAATTCTTTTGAGAAATCATAAATTCTTTCACACTATTCTCAAAATCAGAGGGCATCTTATTAAAATTACCATAAGAATTATTGTAGGAATTTCCATAATTATTAGAGGAATTACTAGGGAACGGTCTAGCATTAAAGTTTCCTCTATAAGCATTATTTCCAAAACTATTCCTACCAACAAAATTCACATCCATAGATTCATTATTATTCTCAATCAAAGAAGACAAAGGCATATCATTGGGATCAAGAGGAGTATTTTTAGTAGCAAACAATTTCATAAGTTCATCCATCTTTCCACTCAAAACATTGATTTCTTCTACAGCATGCACCTTTTTACTAGAAGATCTTTCGGTGTGCCATTGAGAATAATTAGCCATAATATTAGCAAGAAGTTTTGTAGCATCTCCTAACATTATTTCCATAAACATGCCTCCCGCGGCCGAATTTAAGAGATTTCTAGAAGCAAAGTTCAAACCGGCATAAAAATTGTGTATGATCATCCATAAATTCAAACCATGAGTAGGGCAATTGTGAAGCATCAATTTCATTCTTTCCCAAGATTGGGAAACATGCTCATGATCAAGTTGTTTAAAATTCATAATATCGTTTCTAAGAGTGATAATCTTAGCGGGAGGAAAATACTTAGAGATAAAAGCATCTTTGCACTTGTTCCAAGAATCAATATTATTTTAACGCAAAGATGAAAACCAAACTTTAGCACGTTCTCTAAGTGAAAACGGAAATAACTTAAATTTGACAATATTGTTATTCGTATCTTTCTTCTTTTGCATATCACACAAATCAACAAAGTTGTTTATATGAGTAGCGGCATCTTCGCTAGGAAGGCTGGCGAATTGATCTTTCATAACAAGATTCAGCAAAGCAGTATTGATTTAACAAGACTCAACATCATTAAGAGAAGCAATCGGAGTACTAAGGAAATCATTATTATTGGTATTCAAGAAATCACACAATTTGGTATTATCTTGCGCCATGGCAACACGTAATCCAACACACAAGCAAACAGAAAAAGGCAAGCGAAAAAGAGAGGAGGGGATTGGGAAAGAGAGGGTGAATAAAACGGCAAGGGTGAAGTGGGGGACAAGAAAACGAGAGGCAAATGGCAAATAATGTAAATGCGAGGGAGATGAGTTTGTGATGGGTACTTGGTATGTCTTAACTTGAGCGAAGACCTCCCCGGCAACGGCGCCAGAAATCCTTCTTGCTACGTCTTGAGCTTGTTGGTTTTCCTTGAAGAGGAAAGGGTGATGCAGCAATAGTAGCGTAAGTATTTCCCTCAGTTTTTGAGAACCAAGGTATCAATCCAGTAGGAGGCTCCTCAAAAGTCACACGCACCTACACAAACAAACAAAGAACTTGCAACCAACGCAATAAAGGGGTTGTCAATCCCTTCACGACCACTTGCGAAAGTGAGATCTAATAAAGATAGTATTATAAGATAAATATATTTTTGGTAATTTATAATATAGATGCAAAAAGTAAAGATGCAAATAAAGGTAGATTGGAAGAAAATATGATAAGAGATAGACCCGGGGGCATAGGTTTCACTAGTGGCTTCTCTCAAGATAGCGTAAGTATTATGGTGGGTGAACAAATTACTGTCGAGCAATTGATAGAAAAGTGAATAAATATGAGATTATCTAGGCATGATCATGTATATAGGCATCATGTCCGTAACAAGTAGACCGACTCCTGCCTGCATCTACTACTATTACTCCACACATCGACCGACTCCTGCCTGCATCTAGAGTATTAAGTTCATAAGAACAGAGTAACGCATTAAGCAAGATGACATGATGTAGAGGGATAAACTCAAGCAATATGATATAAACCCCATCTTGTTATCCTCGATGGCAACAATACAATACATGCCTTGCAACCCTTTCTGTCACTGGGTAAGGAAACCGCAAGATTGAACCCAAAGCTAAGCACTTCTCCCATGGCAAGAAAGATCAATCGAGTAGGCCAAACCAAACTGATAATTCGAAGAGACTTTCAAAGATAACTCAACCATACATAAAAGAATTCAGAGAAGATTCAAATATTATTCATAGATAAACTTGATCATAAACCCACAATTCATCGGATCTTGACAAACACACCGCAAAAAGAGTTCACGTCGAATAGATCTCCAGAAGAGAGGGGGAGAACATTGTATTGAGATCCAAAAAGAGAGAAGAAGCCATCTAGCTAATAACTATGGACCCGCAGGTCTGTGGTAAATTACTCGCAACTCATCGGAGGGGCAAGGGTGTTGATGTAGAAGCCCTCCATGGTCGATTCCCCCTCCGGCGGAGCACCGGCGAAGGCTCCAAGATGGGATCTCGTGGATACAGAAGGTTACGGCGGTGGAAATTGTGTTTCGGTTGCTCCCTGGATGTTTTCGGGGTATGTAGGCTTATATAGTAGGAAGAAGTACGTCGGTGGATGCCCGAGGGGCCCATAAGACAGGGGGTGCGCCCAATAGGGGGGGTTCCCTCCTATCTCGTGGGAGCCTCGGCTGCTTCTTGACTTGCACTCCAAGTCCTCTGGATCATGTTCGTTCCAAAAATCACGCTCCCGAAGGTTTCATTCCATTTGGACTCCATTTGATATTCCTTTTCTTCGAAATACTGAAATAGGCAAAAAACAGCAATACGGACTGGGCCTCCGGTTAGTAGGTTAGTCCCAAAAATGATATAAATGTGTAAAATAAAGCCCATAAACATCCAAAAGGGGTAATATAATAGCATGGAACAATCAAAAATTATAGATACGTTGGAGACGTATCAGACCCCCGTGGGGGGGCGTGCAAGACCATCAACCCTAAGTGTCACACTATTTTTATCATTCCTGTGTTGTGTTATGGTGTTGCGTCTATGTGCTTGCGCGTAGGAACAACTTAGCTCGGGAGGTTCGCTGTAGTTTCCGCCTCGCGAGGTACTTGCCTAAGGCTTCGCCGGGCGTCTTAAGGTCTGCAAAAATCAGTCGGGAGAGTAGCTTTCAAACCTTTGTCGCGAGGGTGACCAGCTTAGGTCCAGCGTTTTGCGTCCCGATGCCCGTGGGGCATGGACCGGGAGGGTTGATCCCGCTGTGAACTTGAGTTAGGGAGCCTCACGAAATCAGGAGAGAAAAAGCTCACGAGGGCGCCCGCATAGCCCCCTCGCGAGGCTTGCGAGAAAGAGAGCAAGCTGTCGTGGGAAACTGATCCACGAACACCTATGGGGCCAGCGGACCGGGCCCCTTTCGGTTCAGCGGGGGGGCGGAGATCGCACGAAGAGCAGATCGAGGTGGAGCACACGAGCAGTTTACCCAGCTTCAGAGCTCTCCGGAGAGATAACACTCCTACTGCTGCTTGTCTGGCTATATTATCTTGTGTTCTTGCTCTCAAGAGAGCGTAGTGTTTTCTGGGTTACCAATGAGTCGAAACCAACCGAACGTGGCAAACCCCCTCTACGTTGCGCATGGGCCTCCTTTTATACGCTAAAGGGGTCACCGACAGGTGGCAACGTAGAGAAGGGTACAAATGTAAAAAGTGAGGTGGTTGGTACAATTACTGGTACAGTGCACCCTACCTAACCCTGACGGCAGGGGACAAGGGCATTAAATGCCCGTCTGAGTCGCCCAAACAATGCAGAAAGGGACTGTTAGGGGCACCACCATTCGCCACGATGGCGATCTTGTCAGCTTCGCATGCCACTGCGCACCGCTGGCTGCACAGCCTCCCGCCACGCGCGCCTGGAGAGGCCCCCAGAGCGACACGTTGGCGGATGAGCTGGAGCGTGGGCACAGAGTGGCCGCCTGCCGCGGCAAGCGCCTTGCCCCTGTTGCTATCTTGTCGGGTCCGGAAGCTTGTCGCTCACCGGGCTTCGAGGTACCTTGGTTGGTCTTCCCGGCAAGCTCCTCTTGAAGTGCCTTGGTTGGCTTTTCCAGCAAGCTCCTCTTGCCGGGGCCTTGTCTCCTGAGCTTAAATACTTTTTCCTTGAATGGCTCCAAGGGAACCATGGAGGATCTTGGCGTTCGCCCGGCAAGCCTTGCCGCGGGGTGCTGCAACTGCCCGTGCACAAGTTCGGGGTACTAGGGTACCCCTATTCTAGTACACCGATAGGAGCCCCCGGGCCTGGGCCAGACACGGTGCCGAGCGCTGTTGGGCCAGGCCCAAGACAGGGCACGGGCACGCGCGGGCTGGGCCACGCCGAATCTCGCTCCGTATCCACCGCGCTCTCCCCTAACGGCACGCGTTGAATGCAGCATCATGGGAGAGATCGTGGGTGGTTCTTTATTCGGAAGGGCGAAACGTCCGCCCCGTCCCTCTTTATAAGCAGAGGAAACAGGGGCAGTTCGTTCCCCCTCGCTGGTTGCTACTACTCCACCTTCACGAACCTCCGCCGCTCCCCCCCCCCCCTCTTCTCGAAGCCGAGAGAGCAGTGCTCCGCCCCCCCATTGCCACCAGCACCGCCAACGCCGTCGACCTCCCCCACCACCTCCGCCATGGCTCCAAAAGCCGACAAGGGAAAGGGCGTGAAGTCGGCCGAGGCGCAACGGCTCGCGGCACTACGGAAGGAGCGGGCGATCTTCTCTCCCCAGCTCGGCGTGCAGGAGCTGAGGGAGTACTTCTACCTCTTTTGGGCGACGGAGACGCGTGCGCATCCGTGCACGAGGGTACTCCCGGCCGCTGCTTCGGAACTGGCTCCAACCGGGTACCCATTCTTCGCGCTATTCTTCTATTGCGGGCTCTGCCTGCCCTTCTCGGAGTTCTTCTGCGATATCATGAACACCTACAGCTTCCGCCTCCTTGACTTCACCCCCAACGCCGTTCTGACCATGGCAGTTTTCGCACATTTGTGCGAAAACTTTGTCGGAGTCCACCCCAGTGTTGCCCTTTTCCGCCACTACTTCATACCTCGGGTAGAGAGAGGAGAGCCGCTTGCCGGAGGGATCGCCTGGATCTCGAGAGTCGGCAAGAAGGAGGCGCACTTGGAGGGTGAGCTCCGCAGCAAGTGGGATGAGCGGAGAGCGGAGTGGTGCTGGATTGTCGAGGAGAATCCGCAGCCCTTCACCGTCGTGCGCCAAGCTCCAATAGTGTGCGGCAATGACTGGAGCAACGTGGCCCCGGAAGACGAGAGGCTGAAGATCGCCATTACTAGGATCCTTTGCCTCAGGCTTGCCGGGCTCACTGTAGGCGCTGTAGGCGTAGATTTCCTCCGCCGCCGCATCGCCCCCTGCAGGAGAGGGGGAGGCCCGCCTGGGAATTCAAGAACTCGGCGGACATCATGAGGCTGCGGCCGGGCCTCAACTACAACTTCACCGTCTTGGAGCTGGATGCAATGCTCCTGGAGTTGTTCAAACGCGACCCCCAGCACCCATTCACGTTGCCGAGGGGCGTAGTTCCTTTGTGCAATAATTCTTCGCTTGACCGGATCCGCGCCATGATGACGTTGTGCGATTCACACGGAATCGTTCCAACTTGGCAAGAGCCTGCGGATGACATCGTGCAAGCGTTCTTCGACAACTTGGAAGAAGTGCCGGTCCACGCTGACGAGCAGAAGAGCCTCACTCGTGACACCACCGACGAGGAGCTGCAGCGCATCGCCACTAGGGCGGAAGAGGTTGCGGCCGCAGCTGCCGCGGGCGTGTTCGGGTTCACCGTGGAGGAGGCGGAGGCTGCAGAGGTGGCAAACCATGCCGAGCGCGCGGAGTTCATTGGCGAGGAGGAGCCTGCCGGTTCCGAAGCCGAGCCGAGCGAGGCCGGCGAGGAAGAGCCCGAGCCTTCAGAAGACTTGCCGCAGGCGGAGCCCCCGGCCCCGCCAAGAAGGCGCCTTCGCAGGGCCGGGGACGCAGCGGGGCGGCAGCCGGGTCAACAGCCGCCGAGCCGTGCGACGCGCTCTACCGCGGCAACTGGAGCGGGATCTTCCCGGGCCACCACCACCGCCCCCGCCAAGCGGGCAAGGGATCCTACTCCTCCGCCTCGCCGCACCGGAGGAGGGCCGGACTTCGATCTTTCCGCGCTCAGCTCCGACAAGGAGGAAGAAGAGTAAGTTTCTCTGGTGCTCTTGTAGTTCTTCAATCTTGCTGTTTATATCTTGTATCTGACTTGCTTCAATCTGGAATCCTTTCTTTTCAGGATGCTGGCCTAGAGAGCGGCGAAGAGGGCCAAGGCCGCGGTGATTGTCATCGAGGATGACCCCACCGTGTCAGCAGGAGGTGGGTCCGAGACCACCTTGACGGACCCGGCAATCACTCCTCAAAGCAGCCCCCAGCGCAGCCCCCAGCGTAAGTTCATAGTTAGCTTTCTGCTATCGGGCGCGCATGAGTGCTTTTTCCTTTGTTGATTTCTTGCTTGTTGATTTGTGTAGGAGCAGAGCAGCCACATCAGGAGCGCCCGGAAGCTGGTCCCGAAGTGCCATCCGCTTCGACTACGCCGCCAAGGGAGGGGTTCCCGGTAAGGGAGCGCTCTCCGGCAAGGGAGAATTCTCCTGCAAGGGGCAGCACCGTTGATCCTGCGGCGGCCGAGACCGCAACTGCAGATCTTGGCACAGGTAATTCACTTGTCCGAAAACTTTCCCTTGGGTTCTTCTTCTTCTGATTTTCTTCTCTTGGATTTTTGATTGATTTTTCTCCCTTATTCGTTCTTCAGACCCATCTGCCGCTGAGCCAATGGAGACAGAGGGTGCCGGCGAAGAAGGGGCTGGTGCTGATGAGACCGCCGGCGAGGAGGCCGCCAAGGCTGCTGCCGCAGAGGGCAGCGAGGGGTCGGGCGATCGCACTGACGACCCTGAGGCCGCAGGAGCGCCAGGCGCTGCACCAACCGCCGATCCCTCTGCCGCTTCTGCGGAGCCGGGCTCCGAGGAGCCCCAGCCCAGCGCCTACTTGAAGGCCGGCGACAATATCTTCATCAAGCTACCCTGGGCGTCGAGCTCCAGGGTGCCGGTCGAGGGGGAAACTTTTGATGAGGAGGTGCTCGCCTCTGCTGGACTGTCGTTGGTTGACGCGCCCGGCAGCAGCAGTGGTGAGCCTGAGGAGGAGCAGCTGCTGCGGAAGCTGCTGTCACTCTACCGCGCCCGGCAAGCCAAGTTGTCTTCCCGGGAAGCGCTTGTCGCGAAGGCGGGAGTTGACATGGAGAAGCGCGCAGAGGAGCTCCGGGGCCACAATCAAGAAGCACTCCGGTCCCTGGCACAGGAGCGGGAGCGACTCAACGAGGAGCGCATGGCCTTCCTTCTCGAGAAGGCCGAAGCTGAGGAGGAGCAAAGGCTGGCCGCCGAGAAGCAATCCGCGCGAGAAGGAGAATTGGTGCAGCGGAAGGCCAACCTCAACAGCTACGAGGAGGAGCTCGCCGAGCGCGAGCAAGCACTTGGCGGGGCGCTCAAGGAGGCAAAGGACGCTACGGCAATTGCAGAGGTCGCCAAGAAAGAGCTGGAGGAGAAAGTGGCGCAGCTGGAGGCCAACATTGGGAAGAGCGGCGAGGAGCTTGCCGCGCTCAAGCGTGAGCGTGAGAAGGATGCTCCCGCCCACGGTGAGCTACAAGGTCTTCTCGCGGAGAGGGGCAAGGAGCTCAGCGCCGCCAAGGATTCCAATGCAGACCTGGAGCTGAAGCTGGCTACACTGACGCTGACGCTGGAGGCCGCCAAGGAGCGGGAGAAGACCTTGTCGGAGAAGGTCAAGGTTGACGCGGCACTGCTGGAGAGCATCGCAGTTACCCAGAACTCGTTCAGAGACACCGTGGAGCACTGGACCGAGGGTCTGGTGAATACTGCCGCAGTCATCAACGAGGAGCTGGCGCAGCTGGGGATGGAGGACTTTGGGTATCCCTCCGACGAGAACCTCCAACCCAGCACCAAGCTCAGCCTGTTCTTCAAGGGCGTGGTGACGGCGCTCCAGCGGCTCCGGGAGAGGATCCCAAAGTAGCTGGCCGACGAGTCGCGCAAAATCTGCGCCGGGGTTCTCCAGAAGGTGCTGATGAAGGTGGCCTTCCGCAATCCAGGCCTCAGCTTCACCAACGTCCTCAAGTCTTTGCCGCCAGACGCCGATCAGGACGCACTCAAGGCGCTTGTCGCACCCATTGTGGACAAGGTGAGCGAGATCAAGAGGGTTGAGGGCGGACGCGTAGACTAGGCCGCCCATTTCTTCTTTTCCCTTGTCTCTGCTAATCATGTTATGAAAACATTCTGTTAGAGCTGCGACAAGTTATCTTGTAATATAACTTTATTTTTGTTATCAATTGCTATGTTATTTCCTCTACTAGATTCCTTCCTTTGTATTTTTTTACCCTACGCTTCTAGGGAACTTGTCGGCGCAGGCGCCCGAGCCGCGAGCGCTGGGTGCGGAACGTCAGCAGCCTGCTGGCGGCGCTGCTTCCGACAAGAAACCTTGTCGCGACTAGATGCAGCACACTTAAGTTGTTGAGCGGACTCGAAACAAAGTAAGGGCGCAACTAGCCACGAGCTGGTTCCTCCACGCACAGGTTTTCCATACAAAGCAGGGTCGTTCGAGGAAGATAACTCAGAAATTTAAAAACTGATTGCTCAAACTTTGGCAGCTTAGCTTTTCTGTCGTTTGCTTCCCGGCAAGGCAAAACTTTGCTTGAACGACGCCTGGTCCATACCACAATCTTCTCCTCTCCCCCCGGCAAACATGTGTGCGAGGGAACCTTCTTTTCCCTTGTTGAAAAGAAGAAAGAAGAGAAAATAATAATATGGAGCCCTTCGGCTTGTTATTGCTTACCGGATGTATGTGCTGCACAAAGTGTCAGATAACGCATGCAAGAAAGAAACTAATGCATGAACTGGATGTCACACCCTAGCTAGTCATGCATTAGAGTGTTGCATCATGTTTACTCTTTCATCAGAAACTTGAAATGGGGATGACAGAACCCCCAGTCCCCTCTGAAACCAACTAGGGTTACTAAAATAATTTTTCAATGAACCTGAAATGCCCTTCTAAAATGCCCATCATTTTTGCCTTGGTTCAGAACCTCTGCCAAAAGTGGTGCACATTTTCCTAGGCCATCCTAAGGTTTTTGATTTAAATCATAAATATTTGAATTTGGGCATTTAAAATAATATAAAATATTTAAATGCTCAAATATCTCCAAACTAAAATGTTTCATGTTGGAAATAATCCAACTATGGGCCAGAAATAGTTTGGTGATTTTTGGAGTTGCCTAGGTATTTTATTTAATTCAACAAAGTTGCAGATATATTAAATAAAAACATAAACAGAAAAAAAAGGGAAAAACTTACCTGTGCGGCCCAGCCAGCTGGCCGGCCCAGCTAGCCAGCCCAGCCCACCACCGCCGTCGTCCTCCTGGCGCCAGTCGGCCAGGCGTGTGGCCGGCGCGCGCGCACGGCCACCGCGCCACGCCACCTCTCTCCCTGCCTGCCTGCCCTCCCCTCCTCGCCTCGGTATCCCTGGACGACGCCACGCCTCCTCCCTGCTCTCTCTCACTCTCCCCCGGCTCTCCCTCGCTCTCTCTCTCTCGCCCGGCCGAACACCACCGTCGCCGCCGTTCGCCTTAGCCACCGTCTCCGACCACCCCTCGCTCCCCCGACTAGCTCAGGAGCTCCGCCTCGACTCCCTCTTCCTCCCCACCGCTCCACAGCTCCCCGGAAGCCCTGCATCGCCGCCACGTCGCCGTTCCCCTCTTCGGGCTCCGACCACCGCCGCCGTCGAATTCGCCGTCTCCAGCGCGTCCCCGAGCCTGCTTCGACGCCCACTGCAACCGCGGTGAGCTACGCCACCGTTTCCCCCTCTCCTTCCCCTCGTTCCCTCACCGTAGCTTCCTCCCCACCACGGCCGAACCTCCGCCGTCGCCGAGCTCGCCGTCGACGCAGCTCCGGTGACCATTTGGTCACCCCGGCGAGTCCAACGAGTTCACAGAACCCCGTAGAGCATCCCTAGCGCCTCGCTTTGCTCGACTTCGAGCTCCAGCACCGTTCCCGTGCACGACCGAACCCCGGCGGCCGCAGCCGAGCTCGCCGCCGTCGACTCCGGCCACCCCGACCCCAACGGGCTCCGCCAAGAGCTGCGGGTTGTCCTCAGCTCCACTCCGGTGGCCTCCGCGGTCCATTTGGTGGCCGAAACGACCAAAATCACTTCCGCCGCCGCGTCGGGCTCGCCGGCGACTAAACGCCGGCAGCCGACACTGACTTTGACCACGGGTGGGCCCTGGTTGACTCCTCTGAGTCAATGACAGGTGGGGCCCAGCCCTGTTAATTAAACAGGATTAGTTTTAATTAAGTTTTAATTAAAATAATCACCCTGACATGCGGGACCCACTGTCAGGTTTGACCCAGACCTGTTCCGTTGACCTGCTGACGTCACACTGACGTCAGGCTGACGCAGTAATTGAATTTCTGGATTTAAATTAAATCAGGAAATTCCAGAATATTAATTAAACTTCAAAAATTCATAACTTTTATTCTGTAACTCCAAATTGGACAAATTATATATGAAAAATGATCAGAAAAATCCAATCTATCCATCTGTACTATTTTCATGCATGATCAAACAAGTTAAATTGATGTTTTAAGCAGAACAAGAAAAGGCACTTTAAAAGGCCATATTTGAATTTGAAATTTGAATCCTTGATTCAAATTTGTTCAAACACTTCTGGTTTTAGTTGCATTAGCCCAACACACTCTTATTGCCATGTTTCATGCATGCATCATATTGTTGCACATTGTTTGGTGATGCTTGTGTATCGATGTCCTTTGCGACAGGATCTGTCCCCGAGGAGTACCGTGATTACCCTAACGAAGAACCGTATCCGTGCATCGAACCATCAGGCAAGCAACCAACCATTTGATCATATCGATACAATCCCATGTTCTCGCTCCTGCTCTCTTTTACTGCATTAAGACAACGCGATTCAAACTGCTGTGTGCTACGGTAGTTGAACCCATTTCCTCTGCATGACCTGTCATTGCCACAGTAACTAGATGAAACCCACTAGCATGTGTAGGAGTTGATTGAGCCATATGTATGTGTTGTTCCTACCTTGCTATGCCTGCTATGCTTAGAGTCGTGTCAGGTCTGGTTCATCGAGGTGATGGGCTGGAGTGGAATGATTATGTTGGTAATGAGAGTGGTGTGGTGAACACGATTTGGTAAAGGTATCGATGAGAGGCCATGTAGGAGTACATGGTGGGTTGTTTCATTGAAGCCGACCTTAAGCACTGAGATCTGTATGTGTGATTTAAGAATCAGCTACTACCATGCATTGGGCCCGAAACCAATGGACCCTCTCGGCTTCTTATTCACCCTAGTTCTCCGTCCAGGAGTTGCAAGTAGTTTCTGGTGTTTGTAGCCTACTGGAGGCCGTGGACAGCGCTGACCGTAGGGGTGGGCTGTGATGCGGTAGGTACGTGGCCGGGTGTACCGAATACCCGTTAGGTATCTCGGGAACCCTGTTCACATCGTTCGGGGCCGTATGGGAAACCTCGGCCGGACTCCCTGCGGATGGAACCTGAATAGGCGATAAACCTGGACTGGAGGCTTAGGTGATTAGGTAGGTCGTGGCCGACACCCACGTTGGGCTTCCGCTTGAAGGTTGCCGAGTACATGTCGTGTAAACGACGGTAAGTGGTGAGAGCGTGTATGAAGAAGTACCCCCTGCAGGGTTAACATGATCTATTCGAATAGCCGCGTCCGCGGTAAAGGACTACTTGGTTGCCTATACAGTTCATAGACAAGTAAATGGAAACTACTAAAAGCCTCAAGATAAGTGTGAGTGCCGAGGATGGCTCTTCCGTAGGGAGACGGAGGTGGATCCTCGGTAGTGTATTGAAGTGGTGAGTAGTGGACTCGTGTGCGCAAAACCATTTCAGTTGGAGTATCGTAGGATAGCCTAGCCAAGAGTCAAAGCTGGCTTGCTGCAATAACTCCACCAACCCTTCTTGATACTATGCATGTATGTAGGATCTGATGTAAGTCTTGCTGAGTACCTTTGTACTCATGTTGCTATAATCTACATTTTTACAGAAGACGCTGCAACCCCTTCTGATGGGTTCTATGTAGACGTTGACATCAACGAGTAGGCTAAAGACCCAGGTGGTGACCCTGAGCTTGTGAAGGACCACGTAGTATAGCTAGGCTTTCCAAGCCTCTTTTATTTTACTAGTTGTCTATACTCAGACAAGTTACTTCCGCTGCTGGTTTGTATGACTGTATGACTTGTATGTGGGGTCGTGAGACCCGTACCTTTGTGTATGTTATGTATGGCTCCCTGAGCCTTAAATAAAGTACTTGTGTCATAGAGTCATGTTGTGATGCTTCGTTGTATTTGCACATATCGAGCATATTGTGTGTATGATTGAAATGCTTGGTATGTGTGGGATCTGACTATCTAGTTGTTTATCTTTAGTAGCCTCTCTTACCGGGAAATGTCTCCTAGTGTTACCTCTGAGCCATGGTAGCTTGCTACTGCTCTGGAACACTTAGGCTGGCCGGCATGTGTCCTTCTTCGTTCCTGTGTCTGTCCCTTCGGGGAAATGTCACGCTTTGAGTACCGGAGTCCTGTTAGCCCGCTACAGCCCGGTTTACCGGAGTCCTGCTAGCCCAGTGCTACAGCCCGGACCCACTTGCTGATGACCGACACGTTCGAAGCTGGGTCATGGATGCCTGTCCCTGTAAGTCTGTGCCACTTTGGGTTTACGACTAGTCATGTCAGCCCGGGCTCTTTATCATATGGATGCTAGCGACACTATCATATACGTGAGCCAAAAGGCGCAAACGGTCCCGGGAAAAGGTAAGACGACACCCGTGGGGATACCGTGCGTGAGGCCACAAAGTGATATGAGGTGTTACCAGCTAGATCGATGTGACATCGAGTCGGGGTCCTGACAGTGTTGGTATCAGAGCCGGACTGCCTGTAGGTTCTCCAAGCCAAACTGGTCGATGTTGAGTCTAGAAATTCTTTAGTTATATGTAGGGGAATTGTTTGTGGGTTGGAACGTAAGGCTCTTTTTACTCCTTATACCTTATGACTTTCTGATCTGAGTCAGTCCATTCTTCCACCGGGGGTTAAGGAATTAGGATCTGTTCTCTCTATCAGGATCACGTGTTACTAATCAGTAGTACCTTATAAGTTTGATGGTTATTAGCCTAGTTCAGTTCTACTACCACATTATGTTGTTGGAATGGTTTCAGAACTTGATATGATGATGTTGAGTGTGTACGAAATCCTTTGTCAAATGTCTCAATATCCTTTTTGAGCATTTACAGCTGTTATGCTGCCGAAATTTTGCTAGAAATTCTAATGCCTTCCTTTGTCAAATGTCTCAATATCCTTTTTGAGCATTTACAGCTGTTATGCTGCCGAAATTTTGCTAGAAATTCTAATGCCTTTGCATTATGATTTTGCTTTCAGATGGCCACTCGCGACCTTAATCAAGTGGTTCGCCTGACTCGATGCCTAGATGTACCCGGCCATACTGCTAAGTTGGTCAGGGTAATGACTGAGGCTGGATATCGCTGGTATCCTGAGTACACGGTCGAAGAGCAATTCCGAGACTTTAACCAAAGCCAGTATCTCTGCACTGTCAGGATATTTCCATCTTATCCTGGATCCACTGAGCCTCTTCACTGCTCCTATGGACTCGGGGTTACTATCGAGATGGCTGTGCAGGATGCCGCCTACTCTATGATGACCATTATGCGAGTCAGATCTGGTCTATTTCGGGACTCTGACTTCCGGTATATGCCAGGATCACTTCCGGGAGCACAAGGATATCTCCAGGCTATCTATGCTGACTCCACTCAGGAGGATTCACGGACTCGCACCACTGCTGAGATGCTCGAGGATAAGGACCGTGAAAATCGGGCCTTAAGGTTAGAGCTCTTCAATACCCGTGCTGACCACTGGGCCACTTTGACTCGGTTCGCACCGGCGGTGCAAGCTGGATTCTCAGATATGCGCGATCTCTATCCTGTGAGATCTGCTCTGCCGGACGTGATGGTTTGGCGTGATGTAGGAGGCATCACCCCACCTCGCGGTCCCCGCAGGCCACCGTTTGTTGGTCCAAGGCCTCATCCTAGCCCCTATGGTCCACAAGCTCCGCGAGACCGTCTGTTTCCGGATGATCATGTTGAACTTCCAGGCTATGGAGGTGACTTCTACGAGGACTACTACGGATCGGTCTGAGTTAGTGGTAGTATCACTAGTTCGCACTAGCTGTGTCCTCTATCGTCCCGCGTGACTCGTGGGATATGACCTAGTTTGTACTCTTTCCGGAGATGTAGAAAAATAATGTATAGGAGCTTGGAATGCCTCCGATGAGATGTAATCCTCTTTTCACCGTAATAGTACTTGTTTGGTCTTGTACTAAACCCTGTATGGTGTGTATGACGATGGAATAAAAGAAGCAGTTTCTGTATCTACCATGTCATACGGATGATCATCTTGCATTTCGAGTTATTCCTTACATTCTATATCCTATGTCGGAATTTTACCATCCTGACTAAATCATTGTCTTGTTTACCTAGGATGGTCAACACGCGCGCTAACCCTGCTTCCCAAGAGCAGGCCGAAGGCAGTGAAGCCAGGAATGAAAATCTGCCTCATCCTCCTTCACTAGCCGAGGTGATGATGGAAGCTGAGAGAAACAAGCGGGAGACAAACCGTTTGTTGGAGCGTATTGAACAGAATACAGCACACCATCAGAGGGCTAACGTGGTGTCACTCAGTGATTTTATCAAATTGCATCCACCCACGTTCCACCACTCCGTCGAGCCTCTCGACGCTGATGACTGGCTTCGCAGTATCTCTCACAAACTGCGTTCCGTGCTGGTAGCGGAGGCTGACAAGGTCACCTTTGCTGCATATCATCTTGAAGGCCCCACCAGTCTGTGGTGGGAGAATTATGGAGCTATGCGCCCAGCGGGCCATGTCACTACTTGGGCTGAGTTCAGCGAGGCTTTCCGTGAACATCACATTCCGGAGGGTCTCATGGACCGTAAACGTGAAGAATTTTGCAGTTTCACCCAAGGCCGACTTTCTGTTGATGCCTATAGCAGAGAGTTTGGTAATCTCGCCCGATATGCAACTGAGGAAGTTTCTACTGACGCCAAGAAGCAAGCAAGGTTCCGTAAGGGCCTTAGTCCTGAGCTTCGCCGCGACCTCCGTCTGCATGAGTGCACATCTTTTTCGAAACTTGTCAACAAAGCCATCAGTGCTGAAACTGGTCAGACTGACTATGACGCAACACGCAAGCATGGACGTGACTTGGGTTCCTCGTCCGGTGCTGGTCCTCAGAAGCGCCGCGTGTGGGTACCCAACACCGCCCTGCCACCCAGATTCACACCGAGGCCATCTTTCCAGGCGCCTCGCCCCGTTCAATAGTCTGCTCCAGCCAAGCCCTATGGGGGTCCAACCAATAATGTTCCTCCACGTACCAGTTCCGTGACTTGTTTCAAGTGTGGGGAATCTGGTCACTATATGCGTGAGTGTCCCCAGACCAACCCCAATCAATCTGCTAAAGCTGTTGGCCGTGGCAAGCCAACAGGAAAAGTATTCCACGCCAAGCCGGTCACCGCTTCACGTGGCCATGTCAACTGTATCTCTGCCGAAGAAGCTCAAGAGGATCCCAACATCGTTCTCGGTACGCTTCTTGTTGATTGCCACCCGGCATCTGTTCTTTTCGATACAGGAGCCTCTCATTCCTTTATATCTGAAAATTATGCTCGTTTGCATAACGTTGCATTCTGTGACTTGCCGTCCACTATGAAAATCTCTACCCCTGGGTCTAGATGGCAGACCTCTAGGGTAAGTTATGGAAATGAAATCCAAGTCGACAGACTTGTTTTCCTCGCATCTTTGATAGCCCTTAAATCTTCAGATATTAATATCATTTTGGGTATGGACTCGATGTCAGCTCATCAAGCCAAAATTGATTGCTTCTCTAGGACTGTTCAACTCACCCATCCTTCGGGGAAGATAGTCAATGTCTTGACCCGAATAGCCAAGCGACAATTATATTCTCTTAACGCCAGCCCTTTGCCAGACCTTGAGGACGTGCCGGTAGTCCGTGACTTCCCGGATGTCTTTCCAGAGGAATTGCCAGGTGTTCCACCTGACAGGGATGTTGAGTTCGTAATCGACCTCATCCCCGGAACCGTTCTGATTGCTAGAAGACCTTATAAGATGGCACCACTAGAACTAGCCGAGCTTAAGAAGCAACTCGATGAATCCTTGAAAAAGGGTTTCATCCGCCCTAGTTCATCTCCGTGGGCTTGCCCCGTCCTATTCGTCAAGAAGAAGGATGGTACGGACCGGATGGTTGTAGATTACCGACCTGTCAACTTGGTCACAATCAAGAACAAATACCCGCTTCCCAGGATCAACGACCTGTATGATCAGCTCGCTGGATCCTCAATCTTCTCCAAGATGGATTTGAGGTTGGGCTACCATCAAATCAAAATCAGAAACGGGGACATTCCTAAAACGGCCTTTGTTACTCGTTATGGCCAATACGAGTACACCGTCATGTCCTTCGGTTTAACCAACGCTCCAGCCACCTTTTCTCGGTTAATGAACTCAATCTTCATGGAGTATTTGGATAAATTCGTCGTAGTTTATCTCGATGATATACTCATCTACTCCAAGAACGAGGAAGAACATGCCGAACATCTAAGGCTAGTGTTGAAGAAACTTCGAGAGCATCGCCTTTATGCCAAATTCTCTAAATGTGAATTCTGGTTGTCAGAAGTGACCTATCTGGGTCATGTAATATCTGGTAAAGGTATTGCTGTTAACCCTGAGCGAGTTCAAGCCGTCCTTGATTGGACTCCACCCGAATCGGTCAAGCAAGTTCGGAGTTTTCTAGGCTTAGCGAGCTATTGCCGTCGCTTTGTCGAGAATTTCTCCAAGGTTGCTAAACCTCTAACCGAACTCCTCAAGAAAGATAAGAAGTTCGAATGGACTCCACAATGTGAGCACAGCTTTCAGGAACTGAAAAGACGCCTGACTTCTGCTCCCGTGCTGGTACCGCCAGACTTCTCCAAGGACTTCGTTATCTACTGCGACGCCTCGCGACAAGGACTAGGTTGCATTCTCATGCAAGATCGACACGTAATTGCTTACGCTTCACGGCAATTGCACCCACATGAGGAGAATTATCCTACTCATGATCTAGAGCTTGCAGCCGTAGTCTATGCACTTAAGACCTGGCGACATTACCTCCTCGGTAATCGTTGCGAAATATTCACTGATCACCAAAGTCTGAAGTATATTTTCACCCAACCGGATTTGAATCTCAGGCAGAGACGTTGGGTTGAATTGATCACAGACTTCGACTTAGGAATAACCTACACCCCGGGGAAAGCCAACGTCATGGCTGATGCGCTAAGTCGTAAATCTTATTGTAACAACCTGATGTTACAACAAAGTCAACCGCTTCTCCATGAGGAATTTCGGAAGCTTAACCTTCACATTGTTCCTCAAGGTTTTCTTTCCACCTTGATAGCAAAACCTACCCTTACGGATCAAATTATCAAAGCACAGAAGGTAGATCCGGGAATCTCCCGCATCAAGAGGAACATTCAGAAAGGAATTGCGGATTGTTTCTCCATTAATGATCAAGGAGTCGTATACTTCGGGGATCGACTAGTAGTTCCCAAAGTGCGCAACCTAAGGCGATTAATCCTTAAGGAAGCTCATGAATCTCCTCTCACTATTCATCCCGGTAGTACTAAGATGTATCAGGACCTACGCCAGAGGTTCTGGTGGACTAGGATGAAGAGAGAAATTGCTCAGTATATTGCAAATTGCGACGTCTGTCGTCGTGTAAAAGCAGAGCATCAACGGCCTGCTGGCACCCTTCAACCCTTAGCTATTCCTGAATGGAAATGGGATAAAATTGGTATGGATTTCATTACCGGCTTTCCCAGGACCAAAAGAGGGAATAATGCTATTTTCGTCGTGGTCGATCGTCTTTCCAAAGTAGCTCATTTCTTACCTGTTCGTGAGAGTATAACCGCTAGCCAGCTGGCAGACTTATACATCTCCCGAATAGTGTCCCTCCATGGTGTTCCTTTGGAAATCAATTCGGATCGAGGAAGTCTTTTCACCTCTCGATTCTGGGAAAGTTTCCAAAATGCTATGGGGACTCGTCTCTCCTTTAGCACCGCTTTCCACCCTCAGTCAAGTGGTCAAGTGGAACACGTCAATCAGATTCTAGAAGACATGCTTCGAGCCTCCGTTATCTCTTTCGGAATGGACTGGGAGAAGTGCCTTCCATTTGCCGAATTCGCTTACAACAACAGCTATCAATCTAGCTTGGGTAAAGCCCCTTTTGAAGTTCTCTATGGACGACGATGTCGAACACCCCTTAACTGGTCAGAGACCGGGGAAAGACAATTCTTTGGCCCGGATATGATTCAGGAAGCAGAAGAACAAGTTCGTATCGTTCGTGAAAAGTTGAAAACAGCCCAATCCCATCAAAAGAGTCAATATGACCGAAAACATAAGGCTATGACTTTCGAGGTTGACGAGAAGGCTTATCTTCGGGTCACCCCTCTGAAGGGAACCCATCGTTTCGGTATCAAAGGCAAATTGGCTCCTCGTTACATTGGACCTTTTCGCATTCTTGCCAAACGAGGAGAAGTTGCCTATCAGTTGGAGCTACCTCCGCACCTCTCCAGAGTTCACGGTGTCTTCCACGTTTCTCAACTCAGGCGTTGCTTCTCGGATCCTATCCGTGAAGTGGACCACGAAACGCTTGATCTCCAAGATGATCTTACATATCGAGAGTACCCCATTCGTATCCTCGATCAGGCCGAACGTACCACGCGACGTCATAATATCAAGTTTCTCAAGGTTCATTGGTCGCACCATTCTGAGGATGAAGCAACTTGGGAAAGGGAGGATCGTCTTCGACTTGAATATCCCGCCTTCTTCACGGAGGAACCCAAATCTCGGGACGAGATTCTTTTGAGTGGGGGTGAGTTGTCACACCCTAGCTAGTCATGCATTAGAGTGTTGCATCATGTTTACTCTTTCATCAGAAACTTGAAATGGGGATGACAGAACCCCCAGTCCCCTCTGAAACCAACTAGGGTTACTAAAATAATTTTTCAATGAACCTGAAATGCCCTTCTAAAATGCCCATCATTTTTGCCTTGGTTCAGAACCTCTGCCAAAAGTGGTGCACATTTTCCTAGGCCATCCTAAGGTTTTTGATTTAAATCATAAATATTTGAATTTGGGCATTTAAAATAATATAAAATATTTAAATGCTCAAATATCTCCAAACTAAAATGTTTCATGTTGGAAATAATCCAACTATGGGCCAGAAATAGTTTGGTGATTTTTGGAGTTGCCTAGGTATTTTATTTAATTCAACAAAGTTGCAGATATATTAAATAAAAACAGAAACAGAAAAAAAAGGGAAAAACTTACCTGTGCGGCCCAGCCAGCTGGCCGGCCCAGCTAGCCAGCCCAGCCCACCACCGCCGTCGTCCTCCTGGCGCCAGTCGGCCAGGCGTGTGGCCGGCGCGCGCGCACGGCCACCGCGCCACGCCACCTCTCTCCCTGCCTGCCTGCCCTCCCCTCCTCGCCTCGGTGTCCCTGGACGACGCCACGCCTCCTCCCTGCTCTCTCTCACTCTCCCCCGGCTCTCCCTCGCTCTCTCTCTCGCCCGGCCGAACACCACCGTCGCCGCCGTTCGCCTTAGCCACCGTCTCCGACCACCCCTCGCTCCCCCGACTAGCTCAGGAGCTCCGCCTCGACTCCCTCTTCCTCCCCACCGCTCCACAGCTCCCCGGAAGCCCTGCATCGCCGCCACGTCGCCGTTCCCCTCTTCGGGCTCCGACCACCGCCGCCGTCGAATTCGCCGTCTCCAGCGCGTCCCCGAGCCCGCTTCGACGCCCACTGCAACCGCGGTGAGCTACGCCACCGTTTCCCCCTCTCCTTCCCCTTGTTCCCTCACCGTAGCTTCCTCCCCACCACGGCCGAACCTCCGCCGTCGCCGAGCTCGCCGTCGACGCAGCTCCGGTGACCATTTGGTCACCCCGGCGAGTCCAACGAGTTCAGAGAACCCCGTAGAGCATCCCTAGCGCCTCGCTTTGCTCGACTTCGAGCTCCAGCACCGTTCCCGTGCACGACCGAACCCCGGCGGCCGCAGCCGAGCTCGCCGCCGTCGACTCCGGCCACCCCGACCCCAACGGGCTCCGCCAAGAGCTGCGGGTTGTCCTCAGCTCCACTCCGGTGGCCTCCGCGGTCCATTTGGTGGCCGAAACGACCAAAATCACTTCCGCCGCCGCGTCGGGCTCGCCGGCGACTAAACGCCGGCAGCCGACACTGACTTTGACCACGGGTGGGCCCTGGGTGACTCCTCTGAGTCAATGACAGGTGGGGCCCAGCCCTGTTAATTAAACAGGATTAGTTTTAATTAAGTTTTAATTAAAATAATCACCCTGACATGCGGGACCCACTGTCAGGTTTGACCCAGACCTGTTCCGTTGACCTGCTGACGTCACACTGACGTCAGGCTGACGCAGTAATTGAATTTCTGGATTTAAATTAAATCAGGAAATTCCAGAATATTAATTAAACTTCAAAAATTCATAACTTTTATTCTGTAACTCCAAATTGGACAAATTATATATGAAAAATGATCAGAAAAATCCAATCTATCCATCTGTACTATTTTCATGCATGATCAAACAAGTTAAATTGATGTTTTAAGCAGAACAAGAAAAGGCACTTTAAAAGGCCATATTTGAATTTGAAATTTGAATCCTTGATTCAAATTTGTTCAAACACTTCTGGTTTTAGTTGCATTAGCCCAACACACTCATATTGCCATGTTTCATGCATGCATCATATTGTTGCACATTGTTTGGTGATGCTTGTGTATCGATGTCCTTTGCGACAGGATCTGTTCCCGAGGAGTACCGTGATTACCCTAACGAAGAACCGTATCCGTGCATCGAACCATCAGGCAAGCAACCAACCATTTGATCATATCGATACAGTCCCATGTTCTCGCTCCTGCTCTCTTTTACTGCATTAAGACAACGCGATTCAAACTCCTGTGTGCTACGGTAGTTGAACCCATTTCCTCTGCATGACCTGTCATTGCCACAGTAACTAGATGAAACCCACTAGCATGTGTAGGAGTTGATTGAGCCATATGTATGTGTTGTTCCTACCTTGCTATGCCTGCTATGCTTAGAGTCGTGTCAGGTCTGGTTCATCGGGGTGATGGGCTGGAGTGAAATGATTATGTTGGTAATGAGAGTGGTGTGGTGAACACGATTTGGTAAAGGTATCGATGAGAGGCCATGTAGGAGTACATGGTGGGTTGTTTCATTGAAGCCGACCTTAAGCACTGAGATCTGTATGTGTGATTTAAGAATCAGCTACTACCATACATTGGGCCCTGAAATATGACCCCGCTCGACTTCTTATTCACCCTAGCTCTCTGTCCAGGAGTTGCAAGTAGTTTCTGGTGTTTGTAGCCTACTGGAGGCCGTGGACAACGCTGACCGTAGGGGTGGGCTGTGATGCGGTAGGTACGTGGCCGGGTGTACCGAATACCCGTTAGGTATCTCGGGAACCCTGTTCACATCGTTCGGGGCCGTATGGGAAACCTCGGCCGGACTCCCTGCGGATGGAACCTGAATAGGCGATAAACCTGGACTGGAGGCTTAGGTGATTAGGTAGGTCGTGGCCGACACCCACGTTGGGCTTCCGCTTGAAGGTTGCCGAGTACATGTCGTGTAAACGACGGTAAGTGGTGAGAGCGTGTATGAAGAAGTACCCCCTGCAGGGTTAACATGATCTATTCGAATAGCCGCGTCCGCGGTAAAGGACTACTTGGTTGCCTATACAGTTCATAGACAAGTAAATGGAAACTACTAAAAGCCTCAAGATAAGTGTGAGTGCCGAGGATGGCTCTTCCGTAGGGAGACGGAGGTGGATCCTCGGTAGTGTATTGAAGTGGTGAGTAGTGGACTCGTGTGCGCAAAACCATTTCAGTTGGAGTATCGTAGGATAGCCTAGCCAAGAGTCAAAGCTGGCTTGCTGCAATAACTCCACTAACCCTTCTTGATACTATGCATGTATTTAGGATCTGATGTAAGTCTTGCTGAGTACCTTTGTACTCATGTTGCTATAATCTACATTTTTACAGAAGACGCTGCAACCCCTTCTGATGGGTTCTATGTAGACGTTGACATCAACGAGTAGGCTAAAGACCCAGGTGGTGACCCTGAGCTTGTGTAGGACCACGTAGTATAGCTAGGCTTTCCAAGCCTCTTTTATTTTACTAGTTGTCTGTACTCAGACAAGTTACTTCCACTGCTGGTTTGTATGACTGTATGACTTGTATGTGGGGTCGTGAGACCCGTACCTTTGTGTATGTTATGTATGGCTCACTGAGCCTTAAATAAAGTACTTGTGTCATAGAGTCATGTTGTGATGCTTCGTTGTATTTGCACATATCGAGCATATTGTGTGTATGATTGAAATGCTTGGTATGTGTGGGATCTGACTATCTAGTTGTTTATCTTTAGTAGCCTCTCTTACCGGGAAATGTCTCCTAGTGTTACCGCTGAGCCATGGTAGCTTGCTACTGCTCTGGAACACTTAGGCTGGCCGGCATGTGTCCTTCTTCGTTCCTGTGTCTGTCCCTTCGGGGAAATGTCACGCTTTGAGTACCGGAGTCCTGTTAGCCCGCTACAGCCCGGTTTACCGGAGTCCTGCTAGCCCAGTGCTACAGCCCGGACCCACTTGCTGATGACCGACACGTTCGAAGCTGGGTCATGGATGCCTGTCCCTGTAAGTCTGTGCCACTTTGGGTTTACGACTAGTCATGTCAGCCCGGGCTCTTTATCATATGGATGCTAGCGACACTATCATATACGTGAGCCAAAAGGCGCAAACGGTCCTGGGAAAAGGTAAGACGACACCCGTGGGGATACCGTGAGTGAGGCCGCAAAGTGATATGAGGTGTTACTAGCTAGATCGATGTGACATCGAGTCGGGGTCCTGACACTGGACAAGTTGTGCGGAGCACATGGGGTTTTACTTATGCATGGGATCTGCGCCCGGCTTTGTACAAAGGATTACATGCAACAGCGGCAAGACTTGTACAAAAGGTGGTTGCCGGAACGGGTTCCGGCAACCGCGACCTACGGGAAAAACTTGCGAAGATGTTCTATGTTCCAGGAGTTGCTCACCGGAATGCCATCTTCGGTCTCAAGGCGGACAGCGTCGGGCCTTGTGACTCGTTTCACCCGGTAGGGGCCTTCCCACTTCGGCGTCAACTTGTTGGAATTCTTGGCGGACTGAACGCGCCGAAGAACAAGGTCGCCTTCCTCGAAGCTTCTGGCTTTAACTTTGGGGCTATGGTAGCGGCGCAAAGCTTGCTGGTATCGAGCAGCTCGTACAGCAGCCTGAAGACGATCTTCCTCAAGGAGCAGCGCGTCATCTTGCCGCAGCTATTCTTGCTCAAGCTCATCATAAGCGAGCACTCGAGGCGATCCGTATACGAGTTCCGTGGGGAGAACTGCCTCTGCTCCATAGACTAGAGCGAAAGGTGTCTGGCCAGTGGCTCGATTTGGCGTTGTTCTGATCGACCAAAGAACCACCGGCAGCTCCTCGATCCAGTTTCTTCCGCACTTGCGTAGCCTGTCGAAAGTTCTGGTCTTGAGCCCACGCAGCACTTCAGCATTTGCCCTCTCTGCTTGACCGTTGCTTCTCGGATGAGCAATAGAAGCAAAGCAAACCTTGGCGCCAAGGTCTTGGACGTACTGCATGAAGGTGCGGCTCGTGAATTGCGTGCCGTTGTCGGTGATGATCCTGTTAGGGATCCCGAAACGGCAAACAATCGACCTGAAGAACTTGACTGCTGACTGTGATGTCACCTTCCTCACTGCTTCCACTTCCAGCCACTTTGTGAACTTGTCGATTGCAACGTACAAGTACTCAAAGCCCCCGACAGCTCGGGGAAAGGGGCCGAGGATGTCGAGCCCCCAGACCGAAAATGGCCAGGATAAAGGGATCGTCTGGAGAGCTTGAGCTGGCTGGTGTATCTGCTTGGAATGGAACTGGCACGCTTCACACTTGGTTACTTGTGCAGTTGCATCCTAGAGGGCTATCGGCCAAAAGAAACCTTGCCGGAAAGCTTTGCCGGCAAGTGCTCTTGCGCCTATGTGGTGGCCACATATGCCTCCATGTATCTCTGCCAACAGCTTTTGTCCATCTTCCCGGCAAATACACTTCAATTTCACACCGTTGAGTCTTCTTCTGTACAGTATGCTATCGACAAACTGGTACATACTTGACTGCCGGGCTACTCTTTCTGCTTCTTCTTGCTCTTCGGGAAGTTCTCCTGTCTGAAGAAAATGGACAATCTGTTGTGCCCATGCTGGAGCTTGTGGCTCGACAACAAGGACTAAAGGCACATCTGCTGCTGCGGGAACATCTGCTTCTACGACAAGGACTTGCGGCCCTGCCGGAGCTTGATGTTCCCCGGCAAGCTTGCCAGAGCAAAACTTGTCGGGAGCGTCTGCTTCAATGGAACAAACCATAAGGCTTGCCGGAGCAGACTGTCCCTCAGCATTCTTGGTGTTGATCTTGGGGACTTTCTTGGCGGCGGCTTTGGGGAGCTCTGCCGGAAAGTAGTCGCCAGAAACCAACTTCCTCTTCTTGCTTCGTCCAGTTGATGGTGTTACGGATGGTTGAGTCAACTTGAGCACAAAGATCCCTGGTTCCACAGGTAACTTTAGTGCGGCGCACTTTGACAGGCCATCAGCAATGTCATTCTGAGCTCTTGGGATATGCTCCATCTGTAGGCCGTCAAAGTGCTCTTCTAGTTTCCTCACTTCATCGACATATGCTTCCATCAATGGACTCTGGTAGTTCTTGTTCACTTGGCAGACGACAAGCTGTGAGTCACCCCTGACAATGAGCTTCTTGATCCCAAGGTCTGCTGAAATTCTGAGACCGGCAAGCAATCCTTCATACTCTGCAGTATTGTTGGTTGCTTGCTCCTTGGGAAAGTGCATCTGGACTACGTACTTGAGGTGCTCTCCGGTGGGCGCGACAAGCAGCACGCCCGCACCGGCGCCTTGCAACGAGAAAGCACCATCAAAGTACATCAGCCACTCTCTGCTTGCCTCTTTGACGGGGATGCTTGTCTCTGGAATTTCTTCATCTGGGGTTGGCGTCCATTCTGCTATGAACTCTGCCAATGCTCTGCTTGGGATAGTTGAAGTGCTCTCAACCTTGAGGCCAAAGCTTGACAGTTCCAACGCCCACTCGACAATCCTGCCTGTCGCTTCTGGATTTTGCAGTATCCTCTTCAGCGGAAAGCGAGTGACGACTGTGATCTCATGTGCTTGGAAGTAATGGCGCAGCTTTCTCAAGGCCATGAGGAGGCCGAAAAGCAACTTCTGCACCAGAGTACCTTGATCTAGCCCCCTGTAGAAGGGAACTGACAAAGTAAACTGGACGCTGCACCATTCTCTTCTGCACCTTATCATGCTCCTGTGCAGATCCATCTTTGTCGGGACCAGAGCTTGTCGGCGAAGCCCCCTGCTTGTCGCTGGATGCATCCGCCGCAGTTGCTGGCTCATCATCTGCCTCCCTCTCCGCCACTAACGCAGCACTAACCACTTGATTGGTTGCCGCTATATACAGCAGCAACTTCTCTTGCGGCTTAAGTGCGACAAGTGTTGGAGTGGAGGACAGGTATCTCTTCAAGTCCTGCAGCGCAGCCTCCGCTTCCGGAGTCCATTTCATTGGACCTGCCTTTTCAAAATTTTGAAAAATGGCAGGGCGCGCTCAGCAGATCTAGAGATAAACCTGCTGAGAGCAGCCACGCAACCGGCAAGCCTTCGTACATCCTTGACGCGCTTTGGTGCTTCGATCTGCTCAATGGCCTTGATCTTGTCGGGATTGGCTTCAATTCCCCGCTGAGACACGAAGAACCTGAGAAGCTTGCCGGAAGGGACTCCAAACACGCACTTCTCGGGGTTAAGTTTGAGGTTGATCTTGCGCAGATTTGCAAATGTCTCGTCTAAATCTTGAATCAGGGTCGCCCTGTTCTTGCTCTTGACCACTATGTCATCCATGTAGGCTTCCACATTTATGTGCATCTGTGGCTCAAAAGCATGGTGGACTACCCTTGCGAACGTTGAACCAGCATTCTTCAAACTGAAAGGCATCCGTACGAAGCATTACGTGCCACACGGGGTGATAAATGCGGTTTTCTCTTCATCCTCTTCTGCCATGAAGATCTGATGATATCCTGAGTATGCATCAAGAAATGAAAGCAAATCACATCCGGCTGTGGAGTCAACAATCTGGTCAATGCGCGGCAAGGGAAATGGGTCTTTGGGACAAGCTTTATTAACATCAGTGAAGTCAATACAAAGTCTCCATTTCCCGTTAGCCTTGCGCACGACAACAGGATTGGCCAACCACGTGGGATGGAGCACTCCTCTGACTAGGCCTGCTGCTTCCAACTTCTTGATTTCTTCTGCGATGAATTCTTGGCGCTCCACTGCCTGTTTCCTGACTTTCTGCTTGACAGGCCGCGCATGAGGGCAGACGGCAAGGTGGTGCTCAATTACTTTCCTGGGAACACCGGGGATATCAGACGGTTGCCATGCAAACACGTCGACATTCACCCGCAGGAAAGCAACGAGCGCGCTTTCCTATTTGGGGTCAAGAGTGGCGCTGATGGTGAAGGTACCACCAGCGTCGTCCTCCTTGGCGGACACCTTCTTGGTCTCAGGTGGAGCTGCCATTACCTTCTTACACTTGCCGGTGGAGCTCGATGGTGCGTCCTCGATGGTAGCGCAGCACTCCGAAGAGGTGCGCTTGCCAGAGTGGGCATCAGAGCTCTTGCCGGACTTGGTCTTCTTCTTCCCCCCGGGAGCTTCAGCGGCAAGTGTCTTGCGTTCTGCTGCGGCTGCTGCTTCCCGGTAGATCTTGTCGGCACAGATAAGAGCATCCTTCTTGTCGCCAGGGACAGAGATGACACTTATCGGGCCTGGCATTTTCAGTACGTTGTACGCATAGTCAGAGGCTGCCATGAACTTGGCAAGTGCTGGACGGCCAAGGATTCCATTGTAAGGTAATGGAAAGTCAGCAACATCAAATGTGACCCTCTCAGTTCTGAAGTTCAGCTCGCTGCCAAATGTTACCGGCAACGTGATCTTTCCCTCGGCTTGCTCCTTCCCGGGTTGATTCCTTGAAATGTACCGGTCTCTTCGAGCTCGCTGTCAGGGATCTGGAGTTTCTGGAGCACCGCGGAGGAGATCAGATTCAAGCCGGCCCCGCCGTCAACTAGCATCTTTGTGACCTTGAGGTTGCGGATGGTTGGTGAAACCAACATTGGCAAGCACCCGACCGCAGTTATGCGATCAGGGTGGTCCTCAATATCAAAGATGATAGGCATGCTGGACCATTTCAGAGGCTTGCGTGACTCGACGGGTGGTTCTGCTGCATTAACTTCCCGCACCCACTGCTTGAGCTGGCGGTGCGAGGTATGCAGAGAAGCACCACCGTCAACGCACAGGACCTCTGTGGCTTTCTGGAACTCCTGCTCATCAGCCTCCTCATCATCCATGTCTTCATCGTCGTTATCATCTTCATCCTTGTCGCGGCCGCGAGGAGGTCTGTCTCCTTGCCGCTGCTTGGCCTTGCCGCGGCGTCCTCCTCGGCCGGGACGTTTCTTGCCGGATCCCCCAGCACCTTCCTGGGCCTTCTCCTTGTCGCGCCGCTCGTATTCAGCTTTCTGTTGCTCAACAAGCTGCTCGACTTTCTTACAGTTCTGGAGATCATGGCCCTTGGTGCGGTGGATCTTGCAATACTGCTTGTTGGTGCCGTCCTGCTTGTCGGCGACCGCCACCTCCGCGGCAACCTCCTTGCCGGAGTCACCAGCTTTGGTTTCCTTGGCGCCACCACCGTTGCCAGACTGCTCAACAACTAGCACCTCTTTGCCTTTCCTCCTTCTGTTGTTCCACCGCCGGTTTTTCCTTGCCGGGGTAGCATCTTCACTGTCAGATCCTCCCGCTCCTACAGTCTCTCCGGGGAGTCTCCTCCCTTCCTCAGCATGTGCACACTTGTCGGCCAGTGCATATAACTCACTGACGTCCCTGATCTTGCACATCACCATTTCCTCCCGCATCCTGCGGTTCCGCACATTCTGATGGAACGCGCTGATCACCGCGGCAGGGTGGACGTCTGGGATGTTGTGCTGCACACTGCTGAATCTCTGAATGTACTTGTGTAGGGGCTCTCCTTCCTTCTGGGCGAGCAGATGAAGATCACTCTCCTGGCCATGAGGCTTGTGTCCGCCTGTGAAGGCGCCGACAAACTGATGGCACAGATCAGCCCAAGAGGATATGGAGTTGTCTGGCAAGTGCATGAGCCAGGATCTGACATTGGGCTTGAGCACCAGCGGGAAGTAGTTGGCAAGGATCTTGTCGTCCCGTCCCCCGGCAGCCTGCACTGCAATGGTGTAGATGCTGAGGAACTCCGACGGATGCGTCTTGCCGTCGTACTTCTCCGGTACGTCTGGCTTGAAGTTCTTCGTGCTGGGCCACTGGACTTGCCGCAGCTCACGAGTGAACGCAGGGCAACCTACCACGTACGGCAGATCGCCTGGTTCCCCTGGCGCATGCATATCAACAGAGGGCCCAGCGCGCTTGTCGGATTGACGTCGCGCTTCTCTTTGGCGCTCGATGCGAGTTCGAGCGTCTTCTTGTTGTCGATCATGAAGAACTTGGCGCTGATCGCGACGAGCTCGTGGATCCGACGATGCGGTGGAGTCGCTGTCGAGGTGGATCCGGCGAGTCGGCGATCTTGGCCTTCGGGGTGGTGATTGCATGGTAGTTGCACCTCCACCCGTTTCGTCGCCACCGGCTCGCGCCCGGCAACCCTACCGCGGCGGCGACGCGCTCGGCCGCCGTGGAGTGTCGCCGTTGGCATAGCCGATGAGACTCTGAATGGTGGCCCTCCATTCGTCGATCTTGTCCGACGTCGGAGGGTAATCTAGGAGAAGTTGAGCTCGCGCCAAAGCTTCTGCTGGAGTGGTGGGTGGTAGTGGCGGACGGCGCGAGGAGCGGGACGTGCTCGGACTTCTAACTATGTTAGAAGGAGCAGTATCCCGTCCAGGCGACCATGCCCCGCTCGTGCCAGTACGCTGGCGTGCATGCTGGTCTTGAGCGCCCCGAGATCCACCAGCTTGGTCTTGGCCTATCATGCGTATGGCACTGCAAGTGCCATGACGCTGTTGGTCTTGCGCCTCCTGAGAGTGGCGTGGAACATGTATAGTCGCCGAGGTTTGTGCAGCCTTGTTCTTGGACCCGGCAGCATCATGAGCTTCCTCGTCGACGTCCATTCTTCCGCCGGCGTCCACTCCACCACCCGTTTGCCCACACGGTGGCGGAAGTGACATGGACGGAGCGGTTGCCGCCGAAGTCTTCTTCTTCGGTGGCATGTTGATGAAGGGAATGAAGATCTAGCTCGTGTGAACGCTGGATCAGGTTCACGCAATCTCGACGCCCCCTACCTGGCGCGCCAAAGATGTCGTGGGAAACTGATCCACGAACACCTATGGGGCCGGCGGACCGGGCCCCTTTCGGTTCGGCGGGGGGGCGGAGATCGCACGAAGAGCAGATCGAGGCGGAGCACAGGAGCAGTTTACCAAGCTTCGGAGCTCTCCGGAGAGATAACACTCCTACTGCTGCTTGTCTGGCTATATTATCTTGTGTTCTTGCTCTCGAGAGAGCGTAGTGTTTTCTGGGTTACCAATGAGTCGAAACCAACCGAACGTGGCGAACCCCCTCTACGTTGCGCATGGGCCTCCTTTTATACGCTAAAGGGGTCACCGACAGGTGGCAATGTAGAGGAGGGTACAAATGTAAAAAGCGAGGTGGTTGGTACAGTTACTGGTAATGTGCACCCTACCTAACCCTGACGGCAGGGGACAAGGGCATTAAATGCCCGTCTGAGTCACCCAAACAGTGCAGAAAGGGACCATTAGGGGCGCCACCGTTCGCCACGATGGCGATCTTGTCAGCTTCGCATGCCACTGCGCACCGCTGGCTGCACAGCCTCCCGCCACGCGCGCCTGGAGAGGCCCCCAGAGCGACACGTTGGCGGATGAGCTGGAGCGTGGGCACAGAGTGGCCGCCTGCCGCGGCAAGCGCCTTGCCGCTGTTGCTATCTTGTCGGGTCCGGAAGCTTGTCGCTCACCGGGCTTCGAGGTACCTTGGTTGGTCTTCCCGGCAAGCTCCTCTTGCCGGGGCCTTGTTGCCTTGCCAGAGCGCGTGGCGCGTCGCGGCAAGTTTCTTGAAGTGCCTTGGTTGGCTTTTCCGGCAAGCTCCTCTTGCCGGGGCCTTGTCTCCTGAGCTTAAATACTTTGTCCTTGAATGGCTCCAAGGGAACCACGGAGGATCTTGGCGTTCGCCCGGCAAGCCTTGCCGCGGGGTGCTGCAACTGCCCGTGCACAAGTTCGGGGTACTAGGGTATCCCTATTCTAGTACACCGACACAAGCCGAGTGAAAGCCAAAGACAGAGAACAAGGGCAGGGAACGACAAACGACACTAGAAGCAACTCCAATAAAAGTTCAAACGAGGGAGAACAAGCCAACTGCGGAAACCAACTGAAAAACCGCGTCTGGCACCTAGTCTAGTCTTCGATATCTTCTCACCAGCGCGGAGCTAAGTGCTGCCACTGGGCGTGGGCGGGAGCCCCCGACGCCCAAGGGCGGCACTCTAGAGATTCCGGGGCGTGTACAACCCCAACTCATTATTACGTGAGAGTGTCACGGGCGGCGAGCTTCACAGGCGCTGGGCCTTCTTCAAAGGCACCGTGCCTTTCTTGGGGCGGCAAGCTTCACAGGGACCGGGCCTTCTTTATAGGCACTGGGCCCTTCTTCAAGGGTAGAACCTCCGGAAGTGCTGAATGTTCCACGTGTTCGGAACGGGCACCCCTTCCTGGGGTCTCCAAGCGCGCGATGCTAGGTATGGAAACATGAACAACCTTGAACAGGCCCCCCCCACATGGGCGAGAGCTTGTGCAGCCCTTTCCTGGAGAGCACCCACCTGAGCACAAGGTCACCTACCTCAAGAGTCCTGGGGCGGATGTTGCGGCAGTGGTACCGCAGCAGCGCCTGCTGGTATCTTGCTGCTCGTAACGCGGCCTCCCGACGGTGTTCCTCCCCCAGCACGAGGTCCATCCCCCGCATGGCGTCCTGCTGCGCTTCATCAAACGCCAGGACCGGCGCGGAGCGACGCCTGACCTTGTGCGCCTCTGCTTCGTAGAGGAGGAAGAACGGGGTCTCGCTAGTCGACTTGGTGGCGGTAGTCGGATGGACCACAGCACGGACTGGAGCTCATCGTACCAGCCCCTACCGCAGGCCTCCAGCTTCTTCTTGAAGGTCCTGGTTTTGAGGCCTTTTAGGACCTCTGCATTGGCGCATTCAGCTTGGCCATTACTCCGGGGATGTGCCACCGAAGCGTAGCATATCTGCGTTCCAAGGTTAGCACAATATGTTTTGAAGAGATTGCTGGTGAACTGCGAACCATTGTCGGTGATGATGCGATTAGGCACCCCGAACCGGCTCATGAGGCCCTTGATGAACTTGACTACAGAACCAGCTGGGATGGTGCAGACAGCTTCCACCTTCGCCCACTTGGTGAACTTGTCGATGGCAACGTAGAGGTAGCGGTAGCCCCCAGGCGCTCGAGGAAACAGGCCCAGGATATCCAGCCCCTAGACCACGAACGGCCACGAGAGTGGGATGGTCTGCAGGCCCTGAGCTGGCTGATGAATTTGCTTGGCATGGAATTGGCAGGCTTCGCAAGCCTTCACCAGTTCGACTACGTCATTGAGTGTTGTAGGCCAGTAAAACCCGTTGCGAAACGCCTTGCCGACGAGGGTCCGTGATGACGAGTGGTGCCCACAATCTCCACCGTGTATGTCATCCAGCAACTCCTTCCCCTATTCCCTCGAGATGCAATGCAGGGAAACATCATTTGGCCACTTCCAGTAGAGCTCTCTGTCTTGGATGCAGTAGGCCGTGGCCTGCTGGGCTACACGTTCCGCGTCCTCCTCCTTCTCTAGTAGAGTCCCTTACATCAGGTAGTCCTTGAATTCTGTAGTCCAGCATCCCTCCTCGGGCTCCAACGCTAGGAGCAAGCGTGCTCCCGATGTTGGGCCACAGGCCGGGGCTCCTATGGCAGGTGGTTGAGGGAGCTCTTCCTAAGACTGCTCTGTGTTGGATGGCATCGGTGCTGTCGAGGGCTTGAAGAGCCGCTCCTCGAAAACGCCAGGCTCCTGAGGCAGCCGCCTTGATGCCCTCCTGGCGATGTCATCGGCCTCTTGGTTGGTGCCGCGGGGCACATGCTGCAACTCCAGCCCCCAAAATTGCTTTTCCGTTCTGCGCATCTCCACAAGATACGCTTCCATGTGCTCGTCCTTTGGCTCGTACACTTTGTTGGAGAAGTTGACGAGGAGCTGTGAGTCACCCTTGATGATGAGGCGCTTCACCCCCAGAGCGGATACGGCCTTTAAGCCTGCTATGAGGCCCTCGTATTCTGCTATGCTGTTGGAGACATTCTCGCCCTGCTGTAAACAGAGCTGCACGGTGTAATAGAGCTTGTCCTGAGTGGGGGATATAAGCACTGTGCCAGCCCTCGCGCCATGTCGTGAGAATGCTCCATCGAAGTACATAACCCAGCCATCTGGTGCCTCGCTTCTTGGGGAAAGTGACCGATCTTCGCCTGCCTCGAGCCCTGGCGCCTCTGACATTCTGCCACAAAATCTGCAAGTGTGGCTCCTTTGACGACCCTGGTCGTGCTGAATTCCAACTGAAATGCTTGTAGCTCGATGTTCCATTCAGCGACCCTTCCAGCGGAGTTGGGACTCCTGAGTACCCTCTCCAATGGGTAGGCTGAGACGACCTTGATGGGGTGACCTTGGAAGTAATGCCGCAACTTACGCGAGGCCACCAATAGCACGAGCAAGAGCTTCTGAGGCATGGGGTATCATGCCCTTGCATCCCACAACACAGTGGTGACGAAATACACAGGATGCTCGACAAGGGTGGGTGCGCCGTAGGAGCCCATGCCCTCCGGAGAGTTGAGCGCCTCCCGAGTTGTCGAAGCCCCCAGCTCCTGGCTGCTTGATGAGGGCCCTTCAGCCTCGGGGGTGCCTTCCTGCTGAGGCGGGTCTCCATTTGCCGTGTTTGTGGTCTTCCCGAGGCTTTCTCGGTCTGGTGCTGCCGTGGTTGGGGCCGCGGTCGGTCGCGATGCGGCGTTGGCTTGGCGCTCTTCCCAAACCGCCACTAGAGATGTGCTGGCGGAGTAGGGTGTGGCGGCGAGGTTGAGCACCAGGGGCTCCTGGGGGCGTGGCGCCACCATCACCGGAGGGCTGGTCAGGTACTTCTTGAGGTCTTGGAATGCTTCATCAGCCTCTTCTGTCTATTCGAACGGGCCCTTCTTCTTCATCAGCTTGAAGAAGGGCAGGGCACGTTCCCCCAGCTTGGAGATGAAGGGCCCTAAGCAGTTACGCGTCCGGCGAGCTTCTGCATTTCCCTGATGGTTTGCGGCGGACTCATGTCTTTGATCGCCTTGACCTTCTCTGGGTTGGCCTCGATCCCCCTGTGGGACACGAGGAAGCCTAGAAGCTTGCCAGAGGGGACACCAAACACGCACTTCTCCGGGTTGAGCCGTAGGTCCACTGCATGAAGGCTCGCGAAGGTTTCTTCCAGGTCCTGTATCAGGGTCTTCGCCTCCCGAGACTTCACCACAATGTTGTCGACGTAGGCCTCGGCGTTTCTCCCGAGATGCTGGCCCAAGGCGATGTGCATCAGTCGCTGGAAAGTTGCACCCGCGTTGCGCAACCCGAACGGCATGCAGGTGTAGCAGTACACCCCGCATGGGGTCAGGAAGGCCGTTTTCTCCACGTCTTCTGTTGCCATCCTGATTTGGTGATAGCCCAAAAAGGCATCCAGGAAGCACAACAGGTCACACTCAGCGGTGGAGTCGATAATTTGGTCGATGCGGGGGAGTGGGAATGGATCTTGAGGGCAGGCCTTATTGAGGTTGGTGAAGTCGATGCACATGCACTCCTTTCCTCCCTTCTTCGGCACAACAACAGGGTTTGCCAGCCACTCGGGGTAGCAAACCTCGCGAATGACACATGCAGCTTCCAGCTTGAGGGTTTCTTGGACGATGAAGGCCTGCTTCTCAGTGGACTGCCGCCTTGCTTTCTGCTTCACGGGGCGCACATTGGGGCACACATTCAGGTGATGCTCGATCACCTGCCTTGGGACCCCGCTAGCTGCTTGGGTTCCCATGTGAACACCTCCTTGTTCGCGCGTAGGAATTTCACCAAAGCCTCCTCCTGGTCGGGGTCGAGATTGGCGCCTATGGTGAAGGTGGCGCCGGAGGATCCATCCTCATCAACTGGTACCTGCTTGGTCTCCGCCTTGTCTTGGGTGAACAGCTGCTTCTTCTTGGTTGGCGGAGCCCCCTTGGCCTTAGGGGTCTCGGTGGGCTGCGCCGCTGTGGCTGTCTTGAGAGCGAGCTTGAGCGCCTACAGAGCATCTTTTGTATCTCCAGCTACGGTGAGGACGCCGCTGCTCCCGGGCATCTTCATGAGGTTGTAGGCCGGGTGAGTCGCTGCCCTGAATTGGGCCAAGGCAGGGTAGCCGAGGATAGCGTTGCACGGGAGGCCGATGTGGGCAATGTTGAAGTTGACCAGCTCCGTGCGGAAGTTGTCATGGGTGCCAAAGCTCACCGGAAGGCGGATCTGCCCCAGGGAGCCAGAGGAACCACCTCCGACGCCCGAGAAGGGCTTTTTGGGTCGGAATCGTTCAAGCGGCACGTGGAGGAGGCTGAAGGCCTCCATCGAGAGCATGTTGATGCCGGCACCACCATCGATGAGGGTCCTCGTGATGGCCACCTGGCAAATGGTGGGCTGCAAAGCATCGGGAGCGCACCCGAGCAGGCGGTGTTGGCAGGGTGATCGTCCAAGCTGAAGGTCAAGTCGGCCTCGGGTGACGCCCAACCCGGAGGAGCTCCATGGCGCGTGAGAGCAGCGCCGATCTGGTGGACGAATGGCTTGACGTGGCGGACCGAGTGTGACGCCTATGAACCGCCCAGCAAAGATGCGATGACCGGGGGCGCCGGCACGGCGTAATGGGCAAGGAAGAGGCCGCGCAGCTCCTCCCGGGAGGCCATAGAAGCCGTTGGCGGGTGGAGCAGCCACATGCGCAGAACATCGGTGAGAGCCATGGGAAACCAGTTAGCCATAACCCTGTCGTCGCCCTGGCCTTGTGGACGGCCTCCTCGTATGCTAGTAGGAAAAGCCAGCGGATCCGTCGCGCCGTTGTAGCGCGGCGGCATCTCTGTCTTGAACTTGTGCGGCCACTGCACCTGTTGCAAGGAGGGGGCCAAGGCTAGGAGCCCCCTAGCCCCAGTGCTGGCGTTGGTCGCCGGAGCGGGCGGCGCACCGTCTGCCATGAGGGCAAAGCGCGGTGTCGGTGGAGAGCGGGTCGACGGAAGGGAGAGCTCCGGCGCACCCCTACCTGGCGCGCCAAATGTCGGATATCGGGTTCCGGCAAAACCCTTAAGGTTCGAACTCTGGGGTGCGCACGAAGATCTTCTCCCTACCGATCCACGCCCCAAAGCCTCGTCACGAATCTAAGCTACACGATGAACAACACAAGGGACACAAGGTTTATACTAGTTCGGGCCACCATTGTGGTGTAATACCCTACTCTAGTGTGTGGTGTGGTAGATTGCCTCTGGGACTGATGATGAACAGTACAGAGGAAGAACAGCCTCGCGAGGGGTGTTCTTGAGTTGGTGCGGTGTTCTACCCGGGATGGATTTGATCCCCTCCTACTGTGGTGGCTAGCTCTATATAGGGGCCCTGGTCCTCTTCCCAAATATTGAGCGGGAAGGGAGCCAACAACGGCTGTTTTGAAGGGGGACAGCTAGTACAAGTTATCCTGACTAAAGTTGGTCTTTGACTGCCAAAGGCACTGGCGATGACGCCGTCTTGGGCTCCACAGTGACCTCCATCCTGCCGCTCTGCTGGTCTTGGTCTCATAGCATCGATATGGTAACCTTTGCGTGATGCCTTGGTACTCCGCGCATCTGCCTGCCCCCTTTGCACCAAAGAGGAAACGAGGACAATGCACAGGCTGGCGCCCGCCTGGTCTCGATCGTCATGGCTTGTGTCATGAGCACCTCGCGAGGTACTCCTTGCCTTGATATCTCCGCCTCCTCACGAGCCTGCCTGGTGAGGCCGCCCCTGAGGAAGCCTTGCGTTATCCGCCCCACGAGGCTTGGCCCCTCGCGAGGGTCTTGAGCTTGGGTTGATGAAGACGGGCCGTACCGGGCCACTACTTGAGCCACGCCGCAGGCCGCAGGTAGGCAAGATCTTTGTTGCCAAGAATGGAACCTTTCTAGAGAAGGAGTTTGTCTCGAAAGAAGTGAGTGGGGGGAAAGTAGAACTTGATGAGGTAATTGTACCTTCTCTCGAATTGGAAAGTAGCACATCAGAAAAATCCGTTCCCGTGATGCCTACACCAACTAGAGAGGAAGCAAATGGTAATTGATCATGAAACTTTAGATCAAGTTGTTGTTGAACCTTGTAGGTCAACTAGAATACGATCTACACCAGAATGGTACGGTAATCCTATTCTGGAAGTCATGTTATTAGACCATGACGAACCTACGAACTATGAAGAAGCTATGATGAGCCCAGATTTCGACAGATGGCTTGAGGCCATGAAATCTAAGATAGGATCCATGTATGAGAACAAAGTGTGGACTTTGGTGAACTTGCCCGATGATAGGCAAGTCATAGAGAATAAATGGATCTTCAAGAAGAAGACTGGCGCTGATGGTAATGTTACCATCTATAAAGCTCGACTTGTCGCAAAAGGTTTTTGACAAGTTCAAGGGGTTGACTATGATGAGAATTTCTCACCCATAGCGATGCTTAATAAGTCCGTCGAATCAAGTTAGAAATTGCCGCATTTTATGATTATGAAATCTGGCAAATGGACGTCAAAACATCATTCCTTCATGGATTTCTTAAAGAAGAGTTGTATATGATGCAACCAGAAGGTTTTGTCGATCCTAAAGGTGCTAACAAAGTGTGCAAGCTCCAACGATCCATCTATGGACTAGTGCAAGCATCTCGAAGTTGGAATATACGCTTTGATGAGGTGATCAAAGCATATGGTTTTATACAGACATTCGGTGAAGCCTGTATTTACAAGAAAGTGAGTGGGAGCTCTGTAGCATTTCTAATATTATATGTAGATGACATATTGTTGATTGGAAATGATATAGAATTTCTGGATAGCATAAAAGGATACTTGGATAATATATTTTTCAATGAAAGACCTCGGTGAAGCTGCTTATATATTGGGCATCAAGATCTATAGATATAGATCGAGACGCTTAATAGGACTTTCATAAAGCACATACCTTGACAAAGTTTTGAAGAAGTTCAAAATGGATCAGTCAAAGAAAGGGTTCTTGCCTGTGTTACAAGGTGTGAAGTTGAGTCAGACTCAAAGCCCGATCACTCTAGAAGATAGAGAGAAAATGAAAGTCATTCCCTATGCCTTAGCCATAGGTTTTATCATGTATGATATGTTGTGTACCAGACCTAGTGTGTGCCTTGCTATAAGTCTGGCAGGGAGGTACCAAAGTAATCCAGGAGTGGATCACTGGGCAGCAGTCAAGAACATCCTGAAGTACTTGAAAAGGACTAAGGATATGTTTCTCATTTATGGAGGTGACAAAGAACTCGTCGTAAATGGTTACGTCGATGCTAGATTTGACACTGATCCAGATGACTCTAAGTCACAAACGGGATACGTATTTATATTTAATGGTGGAGCTGTCAGTTGGTGTAGTTCCAAGCAGAGCGTCATGGCGGGATCTACATGTGAAGCGAAGTACATAGCTGCTTCGGAAGCAGTAAATGAAGGAGTTCATATCCGATCTAGGTGTAATACCTAGTGCACCGGATCCAATGAAAATCTTTTGTGACAACACTGGAGCAATTTCCTTGGCGAAGGAATCCAGGTTTCACAAGAGAACCACACACATCAAGAGATGCTTCAACTCCATTCGTGAACAAGTCAAGGATGGAGACATAGAAATTTGCAAGATACATACGGATCTGAATGTGGTAGACCTGCTGACTAAGCCTCTTCCGCGAGCAAAACATGATCAGCACCAAGACTCCATGGGGTGTTAGATTCATTACAATGTAATCTAGATTATTGGCTCTAGTGCAAGTGGGAGAGTGAAGGAAATATGCCCTAGAGGCAATAATAAAGTTGTTATTTTATACTTCCTAATTCATGATAAAGGTTTATTATTCATGCTAGAATTGTATTGATCGGAAACCTTAATACATGTGTGAATACATAAACAAACACCATGTCCCTAGTGAGCCTCTACTAGACTAGCTCGTTGATCAAAGATGGTTAAAGTTTCCTAACCATGGACATGAGTTGCCATTTGATAACGGTATAACATCATTAGGAGAATGATGTGATGGACAAGACCCATCCGTTAGCTTAGCATAATGATCATTCAAGTTTTATTGCTATTGCATTCTTCATGTCAAATACATATTCATTCGACTATGAGATTATGCAACTCCCGGATACCGGAGGAATACCTTATGTGCTATTGATGCCTACTACACAACCTTCTTCTTGTAGACGTTGTTGGGCCTCCAAGTGCAGAGGTTTGTAGGAGAGTAGCAAATTTCCCTCAAGTGGATGACCTAAGGTTTATCAATCCTCGGGAGGCGTAGGATGAAGATGGTCTCTCTCAAACAACCCTGCAACCAAATAACAAAGAGTCTCTTGTGTCCCCAACACACCCAATACAATGGTAAATTGTATAGATGCACTAGTTCAGCGAAGAGATGGTGATACAAGTGCAATATGGATGGTAGATATGAGTATTTGTAATCTGAAAATATAAAAACAGCAAGGTAAAAGTGGTAAAAGTGAGCGTAAGCGGTATTGCAATGCTAGGAAACAAGGCCTAGGGTTCATACTTTCACTAGTGCAAGTTCTCTCAACAATAATAACATAATTGGATCATATAACTATCCCTCAACATGCAACAAAGAGTCGCTCCAAAGTCACTAACAGCGGAGAACAAACGAAGAGATTATTGTAGGGTACGAAACCACCTCAAAGTTATTCTTTCCGATCGATCTATTCAAGAGTCCGTAGTAAAATAACACGAAGCTATTCTTTCTGTTCAATCTATCCTAGAGTTCGTACTAGAATAACACCTTAAGACACAAATCAACCAAAACCCTAATGTCACATAGATACTCCGATGTCACCTCAAGCATCTGTGGGTATGATTATACGATATGCATCGCACAATCTCAGATTCATCTATTCAACCAACACAAAGAACTTCAAAGAGTGCCCCAAAGTTTCTACCGGAGAGTCAAGACGAAAATATGTGCCAACCCCTATGCATAAGTTCACAAGGTCACTGAACCCGCAAGTTGATCACCAAAACATACATCAAGTAGATCACGTGAATATCCCATTGTCACCACAGATAAGCACATGCAAGACATACATCAAGTGTTCTCAAATCCTTAAAGACTCAATCCGATAAGATAACTTCAAACGGAAAACTCAATCCATTACAAGAGAGTAGAGGGGGAGAAACATCATAAGATCCAACTATAATAGCAAAGCTCGCAGTACATCAAGATCGTGCCAAATCAAGAACACGGGAGAGAGAGAGAGAGAGAGATCAAACACATAGCTACTAGTACATACCCTCAGCCCCGAGGGTGAACTACTCCCTCCTCATCATGGAGAGCGCCGGGATGATGAAGATGGCCACCGGTGAGGGATCCCCCCTCCGGCAGGGTGCCAGAACAGGGTCCCGATTGGTTTTTGGTGGCTACAGAGGCTTGCAGCGGCAGAACTCCCAATCTATGGTGCGCCTAGATGTTTTCGGGGTATATGGGTATATATAGGAGGAAGAAGTAGGTCGGTGGAGCTGTGAGGGACCCATGAGGGTGGGGGCGCTCCCAGGGGGCAGGCGCGCCTCCCTGCCTTATAGCCTCCTTGCCTCTTTCTTGACGTCCACTCTGTAACGCCCCGAGACCGGCGCTCCAGATGCCTTCCATGTTTTCCGAGTTTCATCGTGTGATTTTGTTTTGTTCGTGCATTCATTTTTGCATCATGTGCATTGCATCATGTCATCTTGCACCCCTTTTTTAAAAACTCAACTAAATAAAATCGTATGGATCTTCGGTCCATTTAAATCGAGGGAATTCACATGGTGATTTCTCTTTATAACATATATCCTCCCAATATTATTAGGGAGCTATAAAAAATAATATTCCATTGTCTTGGAATTAACCATGACACACTTGCAAAATATCCCATGTCGTTGTTATCTCAATTCTTGGTCTCCAACCTTGCCCATATTTTCTTTCATCATTTTCTGGAGCTCCACCAAAAATCTCAACATTTTTGGACACTTCAAAAAACCAAGTCCTAGTTCAAACCCATTTGAGTGAAATTCAAATGAGTTTGAATTTAAATCTTGCATTCGTGCCAACTTCTATTTTCTTGGATCAAGCTCATTTTTGTGAGTCCGGGAAAATTATCCGTGTGTCCAACTTCTTCCCCTAACCTCTCTTTCTTTTCTTTCTTATCTCTGTTTTGTTTTTATTTTCTTTAGAGTGGGTGAGAGAGAGAAGCCCAGCCGCCACTTGTATCCATCCGGACCAGTTGGCCCAAGGCCCAGCTCCGGCGCCCTTAACCCTAGCCCGCACCCAGCGCTCGATCCCCATTCTCTCCTCGATCCCCTCCGCCGCCACCCACGTGCAGCCCTCGATCCCCCTCGCGCCCTCGGCCCGTCCCTCCAGCGCCATTGTCACCCCGCCTCCGTTTGGCTCCCACGCCGAAGTCCACCGTCGCGGCCCTGCCAAACATTGGTGACCCCGACGCGCCCGCGCCCGATCTGCTTCGGCCCGCCTAGCTCATCATCTCCACCCCGTGCCTCTTCTCAGCGTCGGCCCGCCATGGATGCCGCCATGGACGCCGTATTCCGCGCCCGACCTCTCCCTCGCCTCGCTGGTGCCCGATCCCCATCGCCTCCTCCCGTTCCTTGCTGCACCGCGCCTGAGCTCCTGGACCCCAAGCCATCATCGCTCCTGCTGCAGGGACACCATGGTCGAGACCGCCTCCTGTAGTTCCTCCACCGCGCCCTGTTTATCCTCCCGCGCCGCGCCTCCTTCCTCTCCGCCTCCCCAAGCAGCGCCCTTGTCGGCCAGAGTTCTTGCTGCCGCCATTGTCGTTCGAGGCCAGCGCCTCGCCTCTGTTTCGAACCAGGGGCCGACGCCTCCTTCGCTCGTTGTCTTTGAGCAGCTACACCCCGACCGCCCCTTTCATCCTTGCGACTCCGTCGGTCATCGCTGCCTACTTCCTTGACCACCTCGACCATAGTCTCCTCTGCCATGATGCCTGTGGGCAGGGGGCCTTGTTTGCTTCCTCTTCCGGCAACTTTCGTTGACCAGCAGCCGTGGCCCTCTGCTGCCTCACCCCGTTGTGGCCATCCCCTGCTTGTTTTGTCGCCGCTAAGACCCAGACCCGGACCGTCAAGCATTCGGGGATTCACCAAGTACCCTTCGAATACACCGAGTACGACTACACACGACGATGCGCCAAGTACCTCTACCCATGACCCGAGAACGTCTACGACCCGTGTACAACTACCATCGCCAAGACCGGATCGACAAGTACCCCAACAACGTGTGTACCACTACCATCGACCCTCAAAGACTCCGTGGACGTCAAGTTCCTCGTCGTGACCTCGAACATCTACGTAATGTGTACAACTATCGTCGCCGTGTACCACTACTTCCACTACCGCCGACATGTACAACTACTTCCACGACCCGCGAGTACCACTACTTCCTTCGACGCTTCGAAGGTATAACCCTGAGACGACGACCGTGATCATTTTGTCGCTTGCGATGCCCCTCTTTTGCCATGCCACCGACACGTGGGGAACCCGGTATCCGGGATCACCCCACCTTCTTTTGCATATTTCGTACGTCCACACTTTCTTTTGCACCGACATCTCGACGAGTTACCGGGATCGAAATGTTGCCGTGGCATCATTTTCGGATTCGTTGCCGTGGCACCCGTTTCATTCCACCACGGTGACAAATGCTTCATATCATGCTCATGTCAACATTTTCATAAAAAAAATGCATAAACCTTGATTACATCATCCGCATCATGATAACAACATTTAAATGCTTAAAATTGTTGTTCCATTAAATTGCTAAATAACATGGGGATTTTTCGGAATTGTTGTTTGTTGTTTCCGGCCTCACTTAAACTTGCCTAAATAGGTGGTTTGCTCATGTTTCACCTTTTGCCATGTTTAACGATATTTAATATTGTTGTGTTCCTAAACAAGAGAGAACTAAATAATTGATGTGGTGTTTCGTCAATATGCAACTCGTTGCATATTGAGTTCCACTTAATTTGTAGTATTGTTTGTTGCACATTGCCTTGTCATGCCTCATTAAACCGGACATCCATCATACTTGTTTGTGCATCAGGACATGTTTATGTGATGGTTGTTTACCATGTTGTTTGCTTCTTTCCGGTTTGCTTCTCTCGTTAGCTTCGGTTTCGTTTCGGAGTTGTGAGGATTCGTTCGACTACGTCTGTTTGTCTTCTTCATGGACTCGTTCTTCTTCCTATCGGGATCGCAGGCAAGATGACCATTACCCTCGATATCACTTCTATCTTTGCTTCCTAGTTGCTTCGTTCTTTCGCTATGTTGCGCTACCTATCACTTGTTTACCATGCCTCCCATATTGCCATGTCAGCCTTAACCTTTTCACCCTTCCTAGCAAACCGTTGATTGGCTATGTTACCGCTTTGCTCAGCCCCTCTTATAGCGTTGTTAGTTGCAGGTGAAGTTGAAGATTGCTCCATGATGGATAGGATTATGTTGGGATATCACAATATCTCTTATTTAATTAATGCATCTATATACTTGGTAAAGGGTGGAAGGCTCGGCCTTATGCCTGGTGTTTTGTTCCACTCTTGCCGCCCTAGTTTCCGTCATACCGGTGTTATGTTCCTTGATTTTGCGTTCCTTACGCGGTTGGGTGATTTATGGGACCCCCTTGATAGTTCGCTTTGAATAAAACTCCTCCAGCAAGGCCCAACCTTGGTTTTAACATTTGCCACCTAAGCCTTTTTCCCTTGGGTTCTGCAGACTCAAGGGTCATCTTTATTT
>NC_057813.1:118066483-118073983 GCF_018294505.1 Triticum aestivum
AGTGCTCCTCCGAGTGTTGGTCCAACCTGGGAGATGTCCGGCGCCCCCTGGGTAACCAGGGTCTATGCCAACCCGATGTCTTGCCCATCCGGTGTGCCCTGAGAACGAGATACGTGCGACTCCTATCGGGATTTGTCGGCACATCGGGCGGCTTTGCTGCTCTTGTTTTACCATTGTCAAAATGTCTTGTAAACCGGGATTCCGAGTTTGATCGGGTCTTCCTGGGAGAAGGAATATCCTTCATTGACCATGAGAGCTTGTGATGGGCTAAGTTGGGACACCCCTATAGGGTATAAACTTTCGAGAGCTGTGCCCGCGGTTATGTGGCAGATGGGAATTTGTTAATATCCGGTTGTAGAGAACTTGACACTTGACTTAATTAAAATGCATCAACCGTGTGTGTAGCTGTGATGGTCTCTTTTCGGCGGAGTCCGGGAAGTGAACACGGTTTTGGGTTATGTTTGACATAAGTAGGAGTTCAGGATCATCTCGTGATCATTGCTAGCTTCACAGCCGTTCCGTTGCTTCTCTTCTCGCTCTTATTTGCGTATGTTATCCACCATATCATGCTTAGTCGCTGCTGCAGCCTCACCACTTATCCATTCCTTACCCATAATTTTAAATAGTCTTGATCTCGTGGGTTTTGAGATTGCTGAGTCCTCGTGACTCACCAGATACTACCAAAACAGTTGCAGGTGTCGATGATACCAGTGCAGGTGATGCAACCGAGCTCAGATGGGAGCTCAACGAAGATCTTGGTCATTGCTATGTTTCGTTTCATGTTGATGAGTAGTGGAGCCCAGTTGGGATGATCGGGGATCTAGCAGTTGGGTTATCTTCTTTTCTTTTGGCTTCGTCCGTAGCCGGACTATGTGTGTACTCTGAATGATGTATGATTTATTTAAGTACTTGTGTGAAGTGGCGATTGTAAGCCAACTCTTTATCCCAGTCTTGTTCATTACATGGGATTGTGTGAAGATGACCCTTCTTGCGACAAAAACCACAATGCGGTTATGCCTCTAAGTCGTGCTTCGACACGTGGGAGATATAGCCGCATCGTGGGTGTTACAAGTTGGTAATCAGAGCCATCCCCGACTTAGGAGCCCCCTGCTTGATCAAATCGCTGGCGTTGTTGAGTCTAGAACAAAAAAAATTTGAGTCTTAGGATTATATATATATCGGAGAGTAGGATTCTTTTTACTCCTCAGCCCCTTCGTCGCTCTGGTGAGGCCTCCTGACGTAGATGTTTTGTCTTTCCTCGCCTCAAATTTCACTAAAAAAATTAGGATCATGCGGGTATCTTAGGATCGTTCCGATATTCTTATGACGAGAACATTGTTCTTGGTGCCTCCTGACATTTAGGGGTTGTGGTAGTGTCCCGGGGAATTGAGCTCCAAGGTGTTGTCGTCATAATTTTATCGTTGCAGTTCTGGAATACCTGAGTTTTGCCGACATCAAAAATCTTTTTTATGCAGTTGTTGGTGAGATAACCTCGACGCCACCCAGTACTGGGGAGTTCGGGAGTATTGTCATAGCCTGTATAACGGATGCTTTTCAAAGGTTGAGGTACACGATTTCCGAAGGTTTCTTGGTTATGTGTTGACGGATGGATACAGCTTGGATGTAGGGATTGTTAGTTTTGGGTGAGATATATATTGCTTCCCCTGTATCGCCAACACCAGATTGCATAACCAGAAAGTTTCGGGAGTTTTATAGGTGGGAATTCAAGTAGCTCTAGCTTTTTTTTCCGACAAATGCATGATATGAGATTGGGGTTCGACGTCTAGTGGTCCTCCTATCCACGGTCGTTTTTATAGTGGTCTCGTTGTGTCTTAAAGAACCCTTGGCTATGCTGGTTCGGGGACGCTTCGTATGCCATGTGCACTGCCTTGTACATGATGGTGTTGTACGATCGAGCCCGTGTGGGCCCCACCACGAAAACTTCGGATGAAATCTCTATCATATGTTTGTTTCCGGCTTATTATGCAAGCCAAATCATTTGTTTTGTTTTATTTGTGCTATTCGAGTTGCTTCGAAGTCAAGTGTTGAATCCATACCTTCCCTAAATGGTGTTCTCATATTGCTATGTGAATACTAATCCTTCTTGATCATCGAGATTGTCATGTCAATTTTTTCCTACCGGCGTGCTTCTCTTCAAGTGGATCCGATCATTTCAACATCCACAAGATCAATTCTAAGTTTTCTCAATGGTATTCTTTCCATCTGCTGCAAGTTGCCTTCATTTACCCGCCCTCCCACCCTTTTCTTCAAGGACTCAGATATCTTAATCAAGTATCCATCTTATGGATGTGAAGGTTCTCCATTCTTTTCCCGTCAATGTTCTTATCCGGTGATTCTGAGGAAGATACTAACGGAGCTTCAAGTTTATTATTATTTGTCTTTTTTCTTCTCCGGTGGATTAATTTCAAGTTTGGGTGTTGATCATATCTTTTCCTTTTGTTTCACATATCTTCCCATGTGAATTTTTTATCCAAGGCTCTCTTATTTATTCGCCTCTCCTAGTTCATATCCGGAGTGTTGAAGAGATCTCGGAAGATTCGTGTTTCCATTCTTAATTCATTCAAGTTATTTTGAGGTTGTTATCCCATTCAAGCCATTTAATTCAACCGGTGCAATCCCCCCTTTCAATCAATCGTTCAATGGTGTATCTTTTAATGGGCCCTAACCCACAGGTCTTTCCCAGGATATTACCTGACTCTTCTAATTCTTTCAGGAGCGATTCTCAAATTCATTTCAAAGTTTGATGTAAGAATGAATTTCATCAGTCAGATGTTTTCCAAGACCGATTTTAAATGATTTTTCATTGTTGGCTCAACCTCTTTGTTTTTCATTCTCCCGGAGTATCTCAACAATTCATGGTGGTGTTTCTCATTGTCATTCTCGGATTTTGAAGACCGAAGAAGAGTTCCTCTTAAATCCTTACCCGTTCTTCCAAAGATGTGTAGTTCAAGCTTGATGCCATCCTCTCGTACTTGTTTTTGATTGTGAGAATTCTTTTCACACATCCAGAGCATTTCATGAGTTGTTTCCATTTCTTTCCTCCGAAGGCCATCATTTCTGAATATTACTCATTCTCAGCCTTCAGCTCTTGTTCTCCAAATCTTACCGGTGAATCATTCAAATATCCTCTAATCAGTTCATGATCTCTTCGTTCTCGTGTATCTAAATCCCCTCAAGTATCTTCTTTCGTTTTCCAATTCTTCCCGGTGAATTGTGCCTTTGATACGTTCATTTTCAATTCTTACGGTGGTTCGTTCAAGATTTCTCTTCCTTCGTTATCGTACCAATTCATTCATTCTTTCGTTGTTTCAATCCCACCGGTGGTTCAATCAATACCTTCTCAAGCTTGCGCTATATCTCTTTTAATCCTTTCAACGGGAATAAGTAGTATGCCAAATCCATTGCTTGTCATCAATTTAATGTGATGAAAGATAAGCATACAATAAATCTTATTCTTATTTCCTCGAGGTGATTCAATTCTTTTCTTCCAAAGATTGTTCATGATGAAGTAATTCTCGGTCACTGAACCCGCAAGTTGATCATCAAAACATACATCAAGTAGATCACGTGAATATCTCATTGTCACCACAAATAAGGACATGCAAGACATACATCAAGTGTTCTCAAATCCTTAAAGACTCAATCCAATAAGATAACTTCAAAGGGAAAACTCAATCCATTACAAGAAGGTAGAGGGGGAGAAACATCATATGATCCAACTATAATAGCAATTCTCGCGGTACATCAAGATTGTACCAAATCTAGAACACGGGAGAGAAAGAGAGAGAGAGAGAGATCAAACACATAGCTACTAGTACATACCCTCAGCCCTGAGGGTGAACTACTCCCTCCTCGTCATGGAGAGCGCCGGGATGATGAAGATGGCCACCGGTGATGGTTCCCCCCTCCAGCAGGGTGTTGGAACAGGGTCCCGATTGGTTTGTCGTGGCTACAGAGGCTTGCGGCGGCGGAACTCTCGATCTAAGTTCTGTTTATGGAAGTTTGGGGATATATAAGAGGTGTTGGCGTCGGGAACAAGTCAGGGGGGTGCACGAGGCAGCCACGAGGTAGGGGGCGCGCCCAGGGGGTAGGGCGTGCCCTCCACCCTCGTGGTGGCCTCGGGACTCTTCTGGTCCATCTCCGATCCTCTGTGGGCTTCTTTTGGTCCAAAAATAATCTCCTTAAATTTTCAGGTCAATTAGACTCCGTTTGATATTCCTTTACTGCAATACTCAAAAACAAGGAAAAACAGAAACTGGCACTGGGCTCTAGGTTAATAGGTTAGTCCCAAAAATCATATAAATGCATATAAAACATCCAATATGGATAATATGATAGCATGGAACAATCAAAAATTATATATACGTTGGAGACATATCAAGCATCCCCAAGCTTAATTCCTGCTCGTCCTTGAGTAGGTAAATGATAAAAACAGAATTTTTGATGTGGAATGCTACCTAACATATTTATCCATATAATTTTCTTTATTGTGGCATGAATGTTCAGATCTAAAATATTCAAAACAAAAGTTTAATATTGACATAAAAACAATAATACTTCAAGCATACTAATAAAGCAATCATGTCTTCTCAAAATAGCATGGTCAAAGAAAGCTATCCCTACAAAATCATATAGTCTGGCTATGCTCTATCTCCATCGCACAAAATATTTCAATCATGCACAACCCCGATGACAAGCCAAGAAATTGTTTCATACTTTTGATGTTCTCAAACGTTTTCAACCTTCACGCAATACATGAGCGTGAGCCATGGATATGGCACTATGGTGGAAGAGAATATCGTGGTTGTGGAGAAGACACAAAGGAGGAAGATAGTCTCACATCAACTAGGCGTATCAACGGGCTATGGAGATGCCCATCAATAGATATCAATGTGAGTGAGTAGGGATTGCCATGCAATGGATGCACTAGAGCTATATTTGTATGAAAGCTCAAAAAGAAACTAAGTGAGTGTGCATCCAACTTGCTTGCTCACGAAGACCTAGGTCATTTGAGGAAGCCCATCATTGGAATATACAAGACAATTTCTATAATGAAAAATTCCCACTAGTGTATGAAAGTGACAAAATAGGAGACTCTCTATCATGAAGATCATGGTGCTACTTTAAAGCACAAGTGTGGAAAAAGGATAGTAACATTGCCCCCTCTGTCTTTTTCTCTCATTTTTTTCCTTTTTTTCTTTCTCTTTTTTTTCTTTTTTTCTCCTCTTTTTTTTATTTTTTGTCTGGAGTCTCATCCCGACTTGTGGGGGAATCATAGCCTCCATCATCCTTTCCTCGCATGGGACAATGCTCTAATAATGAAGATCGTCACACTTTTATTTACTTACAACTCGAAAAATTACAACTCAATGCTTAGAAAAAAATATGACTCTATGGGAATGCCTCCGGCGGTGTGCCGAGATGTGCAATGAATCAAGAGTGACATGTATGAAAGAATTATGAAAGGTGGCTTTGCCACAAATACAATGTCAACTACATGATTATGAACAACAATATAACAATGACGAAACATGTCATAATAAACGGAACGGTGGAAAGTTGCATGGCAATATATCTCGGAATGGCTATGGAAATTCCATAATAGGTAGGTATGGTGGCTATTTTGAGGAAGGTATATGGTTGGTGTATGGTACCGGCGAAAGTTGTGCGGTACTAGAGAGGCTAGCAATGGTGGAAGGGTGAGATTGCGTATAATCCATGGACTCAACATTAGTCATAAAGAACTCACATACTTATTGCAAAAATCTATTAGTCATCAAAACAAAGTACTACACGCATGCTCCTAGGGGGATAGATTGGTAGGAAAAGACCATTGCTCGTCCCCAACCGCCACTCATGAGGAAGACAATCAAAAAAATAAATCATGCTCCAAGTTCGTCACATAACGGTTCACCATACGTGCATGCTACGGGAATCACAAATTTTAACACAAGTATCTCTCAAATTCACAACTACTCAATAGCATGACTCTAATATCACCATCTTCATATCTCAAAACAATTATAAAGAATCAAACTTCTCATAGTATTCAATGCACTTTATATGAAAGTTTTTATTATATCCCTCTTGGATGCCTATCATATTAGGACTAAATTCATAACCAAAGCAAATTACCAAGACGTTTAGAGACTCTCAAAATAATTTAAGTGAAGCATGAGAGTTCACAATTTCTTCAAAATAAAACCACCGTCGTGCTCTAAAAATATATAACTGAAGCACTAGAGCAAATGACATACTACTCCGAAAGATATAAGTGAAGATCAATGAGTAGTAGAATAATTATGCAACTATGTGAAGACTCCCTAACATTAAAAAAATTTAGATCTTGAGATATTATTCAAATAGCAAGAAAAAAAATGACATTGCAAGGATAGCACATATCATGTGAAGAAGCAAAAACTTAGGCTCAACCAAAACTGACCGATAGTTGTCGAAGAAGAAAGGTGGGATGCCAATCGGGCATCCCCAAGCTTAGATGCTTGAGACTTCTTGAAATATTAATTAGGGATTCCTTGGGCATACCCAAGCTTGAGCTTTTGTGTCTCCTTAATTCCTTTTATATAAAGGTTTCCCTAAATCTCAAAAACTTCATACACACAAAACTCAATAAGAACTCGTGAGATAAGTTAGTATAAATCAACGCAATAACCTTATCATTCTCTACTGTAGAAAATCACTAAAATTATTATTTTATATTGCCTACTAAATGCCTCTGCATATTTAACACTCCTATCCTCAAATAGAATCATTAAACAAGCAAACATATGCAAACATAACAGCAATTTGTCTAAACAGGACAGTCTATAAAGAATGCAAGGGAATCATACTTCCCTAACTCCAAAATTCTGAAAAATTACCACACTGTAGAAAATCTGTTGTTACTCATTGTGTCAAAATTTCAAGATTTTATCATGTTCTTACTGTTCACCAATATTCAAAACATTACAGCAAACTTTCTGATTTCAAAACAACAATGTATAGACTTGTAAAATAAGCATGGTAAAGGCTATACTTGACTTTTTTATTGAACTAAAATATATAAAACATGTCTCTGAATAGAAGCAAGCAAATAGAAACAAAATAAGATGACGCTTAAAGCAAAACACATATCATGCGGTGAATAAAAATATAGCTCCAAGTAAAGTTACCGATGAACGAAGACGAAAGAGGGGATGCCTTCCGGGGCATCCCAAAGCTTAGTTGCTTAGTTTTCCTTGAATATTACCTTGGGGCGCCTTGGGCATCCCCAATATTAGGCTCTTGACACTCCTTATTCCATAGTCCATTGAATCTTTACCCAAAACTTGAAAACTTTACAACACAAAACTCAACAGAAAATCTTAAGAGCTCCGTTAGTATAAGAAAATAAATCACCACTTAGTTACTGTTGTGAAGTCACATTGTCTTTTCCAAGTAAAAACCCCTAGTATATGAAAGAATGAAAAGGTGCTTTCGTTC